>NC_064284.1:66156960-66233928 GCF_019186545.1 Solanum stenotomum | reverse complement strand
AACTAACGTCGAAGAAAAATTTTGGCAAAAATGAGGTTGGAATTCTGGATCACCAAAAAATTTGTGGACTATAGCACACAAAAATTGATAAAATGGGGGTTTACCTACTCTAGGGTTCGTTTGACTTTGAAAATGGGATATTCTGGCCGTGAGGGCCAACTGGCTGCATAGGTAAGGTCTTTATGGACGTTGAGGTTATATTTTGGCAAAAATGACGTCGTAATTCAAGATCACCAAAAAAGATGGTGAACTATAGCACACGAAAATCGGCCAAATAGGGGTTTACCTACTTTAGGGCTCATATGACTTTCAGAATGCGCCATTTTGGCCGTGAGGGCCATCTGTCTCCATAGAGAAGGTCTCAACGGACGTCCAGGTATAATTTTAGCAAAAATTAGTTCGGAATTCTTGATCACCAAAAAATCCGTGGACTATAAGCACAAGAAAATTGGTAAAATTGGGGTTTACTTGCTATAGGGCTCGTTTAACCTTGAAAATGGGTCATTTTGGCCGTGAGGGCCAACTGGCTCCATAGATAATGTCTTAACGGACGTCCAGGCAAAACTTTGGCAAAAATGAGGTCGGAATTCCGGTTCACCAAAAAATCTGTGGACTATAGCACACGAAAATCAGTAAAATGTGGGGTTTACCTGCTCTAAGGCTCATTTAGCCTTGAAAATGGGCCATTTTAGCCATAAGGGCCAACTGGCTCTGTAGATACGGTCTTAACGGACGTCCAGGTATAATTTTAGCAAAAATTAGGTCATAATTCTGCATCACCAAAAAATATGTGGACTATAGCACACGAAAATTGGTAAAATGGGGGGTTTACCTGCTCTAGGGCTCGCTTGACCTTGAAAATGGGCCATATTGGTCGTGATGGCCAACTAGCTGCATAGATAAGGTCTTAACGGAAGTCCAGATAAAGTTTTGGAAAATAAGGTCGTAATTTCGGATCACCTAAAAATCTATAGACTATAGCACACGAAAATTGGTAAAATGGTGGGTTTACCTGCTCTAGGGCTCGTTTGACCTTTAAAAGTGCCATTTTGGTCGTGAGGGTCAACTGTGTCCATAGATAAGGTCTTATCGGACGTCCAGGTTAAATTTTGGCAAAAATGAGGTCGGATTTCTGCATCACCAAAAAATCTGTGGACTATAGCACACTAAAATCGGTACAATGGGGGGTTTACCTCATCTAGGCCTCGTTTGACTTTGAAAATAGGCTATTATGGCCGTGAGGGCCACTGGATCCATAGGTAATGTCTTAACGAACGTCCAGGTTAAATATTGGCAAATATGAGGTCGTAATTCTGGATCACCAAAACAGAGGGTGACCTATAGGACACGAAAATCAGTAAAATTGAGGGTTTACTTGCTCTAGGGCTCGTTTGATCTTAAAAATGGGTCATTTTGGTCGTGAGGGCAAACTGGCTCCATAGATGAGGTCTTAACAAACGTCCAGGTAAAATTTTGGCAAAAATAAGGTCGGAATTCTGGATCACCAAATATCTGTGGACTATAGCACACAAGTCTCGATAAAATGGGGGTTTACCTACTTTAGGGCCCATTAGATCTTGAAAATGGACCATTCTGGACTTGAGGGTCAACTGACTCCATAGGGTAAGGTTTTTACGGACGTCTAGGTAAAATTTCTGTAAAAATGAGATCAAAATTCTTGATCAACAAAAAAGATGGTGAACTATAGCACACGAAAATCGTCGAAATGGGGGTTTACCTGCTCTAGGGCACATTTGACCATGAAAATGGGGCATTTTGGCCGTTATGGCCAACTGGCTCAATAAATAAGTTCTTAACGGATGTCCAAGTAGAATTTTGTCAAAAATGAGGTCGGAATTCCGTATCACAAAAAAATTCGTGGACTATAGCATACGATAATCGGTAAAATAGGGGGTTTACCTGCTCTAGGGATCGTTTGACCTTGAAAATGGGCCATTTTGGATGTGAAGGTCAACTGGCTCCATAGATAAGGTCTTAACGGACGTCCACGTTAAATTTTGGCAAAAATGAGGTCGGAATTATGGATAACCAAAAAATCTATGGACTATAGCACACTAAAATCGGAAAAATGGGGGGTTTACCTCATCTAGGTCTTGTTTCACCATGAAAATGGGTCATTCTGGCCGTGAGGGCCAACTGGCTCCATAGGTAATGTCTTAACGGACGTCTAGGTTAAATATTGTCAAAAATTAGGTTAGAATTCTGGATCACCAAAAAAGATGGTGACCTATAGGACACAAAAATCAGCAAAATAGCGATTTACCTGCTCTAGGGATCATTTGCCCTTAAAAATGGGTCATTTTGGTCGTGAGGGCCAACTAGCTCCATAGATAAGGTCTTAACGGACGTCCAAGTAAAATTTTGGCAAAAATGAGGTCGGAATTCCGGATAACCAAAGAATTTGAGGACTATAGCACACGAAAATCAGTAAAATGGGAGGTTTATCTACTCTAGGGCTCATTTAGCCTTGAAAATGGGCCATTTTGGCCGTGAGGGCCAACTGTCTCCATATATACGGTCTTAATGGACGTCCAGGTATAATTTTAGCAAAAATTAGGTCGGAATTCTGGATCACTAAAAAATCCGTGGACTACAGCATACGAAAATTGCTAAAATGGGAGGCTTACCTGCTCTAGGTCTCGTTTGACTTTGAAAATAGGCCATTCTGGTCGTGAGGGCTAACTAGCTAAATAGATAAGGTCTTAACGGACGTCCAGGTAAAATTTTGGCAAAAATGAGGTTGGAATTCTGGATCACCAAAAAATTCGTGGATTATAGTACACAAAAATTGGTAAAATGGGGGGCTTACCTGCTCTAGGGCTCGTTTGATGTTGAAAGTGGGGAATTCTGGCCGTGAGGGCCAACTGGCTTCGTAGGTAAGGTATTAACGGATGCCCAGGTTAAATATTGGTAAAAATTAGGTCGGAATTCTGGATCACCAAAAAAGATGGTGAATTATAGCACACGAAAATCGGCCAAAAGGGGGTTTACCTGCTCTAGGGCTCATTTGTCCTTGAAAATGGGCCATTTTGGCCGTGAGGGCCAACAGGCTCCATAGATACTGTCTTAACGGACGTCCAGGTATAAGTTTAGCAAAATTTAGGTCTGAATTCTGGATCACCAAAAAATATGTGGACTATAGCACACGAAAATTGGTAAAATGAGGGGTTTACCTGCTCTAGGGATCGTTTAACCTTGAAAATGGGCCATTTTTGACCGTGAGGGCCAACTGGCTCCATAGATAAGGTCTTAACGGACGTCCAGGTAAATTTTGGCAAAAATGAGGTTGGAATTCTGGATCACCAAAAAATCCGTAGATTATAGCACACAAAAATTGGTAAAATGGGGATTTACCTACTCTAGGGCTCGCTTGACGTTGAAAGTGGGGTATTCTGGCCGTGAGGGCCAACTGGCTCCATAGGTAAGGTTTTTACGGAGGTGCGGGTAAAATTTTGGCAAAAATGACGTCGGAATTCTAGATCACCAAAAAAAATGGTGAACTATAGCACACGAAAATCGGCCAAATAGGGGTTTACCTGCTCTAGGTTTCATATGACCTTCAGAATGGGCCATTTTGGCTGTGAGGGCCAACTGGCTCCATAGAGAAGGTCTCAACGGACGTCCAGGTATAATTTTAGCAAAAATTAGTTCGGAATTCTGGATCACCAAAAAATTCGTGGACTATAGCACAAAAAAAAATTGGTAAATTAGGGGTTTACCTGCTCTAGGTCTCGTTTGACCTTGACAATAGGCCATTCTGGCCATGAGAACTAACTGGCTCTATAGGTAAGGTCTTTGCGGACGTCCAGGTAAAATTTTAGCAAAAATGAGGTCGTATTATAGATCACCATAAAAGATAGTGAACTATAGCACACAAAAATAGGCCAAATAGGGGTTTACCTGCTCTAGGGCTCATTTGACCTTGAAAATGGGCCATTTTGGCCGTAAGGGACAACTAGCTCTATAGATAAGGTGTTAACGGACATCCAGTTATATTTTTGGCAAAAATGAGGTCAGAATTTCAGATCACCAAAAAATCTGTGGACTATAGCACATTAAAACGGTAAAATGGGGGGTTTACCTACTCTAGCGCTCATTTGGTCTTTGAAAATGGGCCATTTTGGACATGAGGGAAAACTGACCTCATATATAACGTCTTAACGGACATCCAGGTAAAATTTTAGCAAAAATGAGGTCGATATTTCGGATCACCAAAAAATCTGTGGACTATAGCACAAGAAAATCGATAAAATTGGGGTTTACTTGCTATAGGGTTCGTTTAACCTTGAAAATTGGTCATTTTGTCCGTGAGGGCCAACTGGCTTCATAGATAACGTCTTAACGAACGTCCAGGCAAAACTTTGGCAAAAATAAGGTCGGAATTCTGGATCACCAAAAAATTTGTGGACTATCGCGCATGAAAATCAATAATATAGGGATTTACCTGTTCTATGGGTCGTTTGACATTGATAATGGGCCACTTTGGTTGTGAGGGTCAACTGGCTCCATAGATAAGGTCTTTACTGATGTCCAGGTAAAATTTTGGCAAAAATGAGGTCGGAATTTTTGATCAGCAAAAAAGATGGTGAACTATAGGACACAAAAATCGGCCAAATGGGGGCTTACCTTCTCTAGGTCGTTTGACCTTGAAAATGTGCCATTCTGGCGGTGAGGGCCAACTGGCTCCATAGGTAATGTCCTAACGGATGTCCAGGTTAAATATTGGCAAAAATGATGTCAGAATTCTGGATCACCAAAAAAGATGGTGACCTATAGGACACGAAAATCAGCAAAATAAGGGGGTTTACCTGCTCTAGGGTTCGTTTGACCTTAAAAATGGGCCATTTTGGTCATGAGGGCCAACTAGCTTAGTAGATAAGGTTTTAACGGACGTCCAGGTAAAATTTTGGCAAAAATAAGGTCGAAATTTCGGTTCACCAAAAAAACTTTGGACTATAGCACACGAAAATCAGTAAAATGTGGGTTTACTTGTTCTAGGGCTCGTTTGACCTTGAAAATGTGCCATTTTGGTCGTGAGGGTCAACTGTGTCCATAGATAAGGTCTTAACGGACGTCCATGTTAAATTTTGGCAAAAATGAGGTCGGATTTCTGGATCACCAAAAAACCCGTGGACTCTAGCACACTAAAATCGGTAAAATGGGGGGTTTACCTCATCTAGGCCTCGTTTGACTGTGAAAATAGGCTATTATGGCCGTGAGGGCCACTGGCTCCATAGGTAATGTCTTAACGAACGTCCAGGTTAAATATTGGCAAAAATGAGGTTAAAATTCTGGATCACCAAAAAAGAAGGTGACCTATAGGACACAAAAATCGGTAAAATGGCGGGTTTACTTGCTTTAGGGCTCGTTTGAGATTTAAAATGGGCCATTTTGGTCGTAAGGGACAACTAGCTCCATAGATATGGTCTTAACAGACGTCCAGGTAAAATTTTGGCAAAAATGAGGTCGGAATTTTGGATCACCAAAAAATCCGTGGATTATAGCACACGAAAATCAGTTAAATGGGTGGTTTACCTGCTCTAGGACTAATTTCTCTTTGAATATTGACCATTTTGGCTGTGAAGGACAACTGGATTCATAGATACGGTCTTAACGGACGTTCAGGTATAATTTTTGGAAAAATTAGGTCGGGATTATGGATCACCAAAAAATCTGTTGACTATAGCACACGAAAATCGGTAAAATGGGGGGCTTACCTGCCCGAGGTCTCGTTTGACCTTGAAAATGGGCCATTCTTGCCGTGAGGGCCAACTGGCTCCATAGGTAAGGTTTTAACGGACGTCCAGGTTGAATATTGGCAAAAAATGAGGTTGGAATTCTGGATCACCAAAAAAGATGGTGAACTTTAGCACACGAAAATCGGCAAAAATGGGGTTTACCTGCTCTAGGGGTCATTTGTCCTTGAAAATGGGCCATTTTGGCCGTGAAGTCCAATAGGCTCCATAGATACGGTCTTAACGGACGTCCAGGTATAATTTTTACAGTTATTAGGTCAGAATTCTTGATCACTAAAAAATATGTGGACTATAGCACACGAAAATCGGTAAAATGTGGGGTTTACCTGCTCTAAGGATTATTTGACCTTCAAAATGGGCCATTTTGCCCGTGAGGGCCAACTGGCTCGATAGATGAGGTCTTAACGGAAGTCCAGGTAAAATTTTGGCAAAACTGAGGTTGGAATTCTGGATCAACAAAAAATCTGTGGACAATGGCACACAAAAATTGGTAAAATGGGGGTTTACCTACTCTAGTGCTCGTTTGACCTTGTAAGTGGGGAATTATGGCCGTGACGGACAACTATCTCCATAGGTAAGGTCTTTACGGACGTCCAGGTAAAATTTTGGCAAAAATGAGATCGGAATTCTAGATCACCAAAAAATCCGTGAACTATAGCACACAAATATCGGTAAAATGGGGTTTACCTACTCTAGGGCTCATTTGACCTTGAAAATGGGCCATTCTGGACGTGAGGGTCAACTTGCTCCATATGTAAGGTCTTTACGGACGTCTAGGTAAAATTTTGGCAAAAATGAGGTCGGAATTGTGGATCAGCAGAAAAGATGGTGAACTATAACACCCGAAAATCATCTAAATAGGGGTTTACCTGCTCTAGGGCTCATTTGACCTTGAAAATAGGCCATTTTGGCCGTGAGGGACAGCTGGCTCCATAGATAAAGTCTTAACGGACGTACAGGTGAAATATTGGCAAAAATGAGGTCAGAATTCTGGATCACCAAAAAAGATGGTGACCTATAGGACACGAAAATCAGCAAAATGGTGGGTTTACCTGCTCTAGGGCTCATTTGACCTTAAAAATGGTCCATCTTTGTCGTGAGGGCCAACTAGCTCAATAGATAAGGTCTTAACAAACGTCCAGGTAAGATTTTGGAAAAAATGAGGTCGGAATTCTGGTTCACCAAAAAATCCAATAGACTATAGCACACGAAAATTAGTAAAATATGGGGTTTACCTGCTCTAGGGCTCATTTAGCCTTGAAAATGGGTCATTTTGGCCATGAGGGCCAACTGGCTCCATAGATACGGTCTTAACGGACATCCAGGTATAATTTTAGCAAAAATTAGGTCGGAATTCTGAATCATCAAAAAATATATGGACTATAGCACACGAAAATCGGTAAAATGGGGGGTTTACCTATTCTAGGGCTCGTTTGACCTTAAAAATGGGCCATTTTGGTCGTGAGGGCCAACTAGCTCCATAGATAAGCTCTTAACGGACGTCCAGGTAAAATTTTGGCAAAAATAAGGTCAAAATTCTGGATCAGCAAAAAATTGGTGGACTATAGCACACGAAAATCGGTTAAATAGGGGGCCTACCTGCTCTAGGTCTCGTTTGACCTTGAAAATGGGTTATTCTGGCCGTGAGGGCCAACTGGCTCCTTAGGTTAGGTTTTAACGGACGTCAAGGTTAAATATTGACAAAAATGAGGTTGGAATTCCGGATCACAAAAAAAGATGGTGAACTATGGCACATATAAATCGGCCAAAAGAGGGTTTACATGCTCTAGTGCTCATTTGTCCTTGAAAATGGGCCATTTTGGCCATGAGGGATAACAGGCTCCATAGATACGGTCTTAACGGACGTCCAGGTATAATTTTAGCAAAAATTAGGTCGGAATTCTGGATCACCAAAAAATATGTGGACTATAGCACACGAAAACAAGTAAAATGTGGGGTTTACCTACTGTAGGGCTAATTTAGCCTTGAAAATGGGCCATTTTGGCCGTGAGGGCTAACTGGCTCCATAAATACAGTCTTAACGAACGTCTAAGTATAATTTTTGCAAAAATTAGGTCGGAATTCTGGATCATCAAAAAATATGTGGACTATAGCACACGAAAATCGGTAAAATGGGGGGTTTATTTGCTCTAGGTCTCGTTTGACCTTGAAAATGGGTCATACTGTCTGTGAGGGTCAATTGGCTCCATAGGTAAGGTTTTAATGGACGTCCAAGTTAAATATTGGCAAAAAGGAGGTCGGAATTCTGGATCACCAATAAGATGGTAAAGTAAAGCATACGAAAATCGGCCAAAAGAGGGTTTACCTTCTCTAGGGCTCATTTGTCCTTGAAAATGGGCTATTTTGGCCGTGAGGGCCAACAGGCTCCATAGATACGGTCTTAATGGATGTCCAGGTATAATTTTAGCAAAAATTAGGTTGGAATTCTGGATCACCAAAAAATATGTGGACTATAGCACATGAAAATCGGTAAAATGGGGGGTTTACCTGCTTTAGGGATCGTTTGACCTTGAAAATGGGCCATTTTGGCCGTGAGGGCCAACCGGCTCCATAGATAAGGTCTTAACCGATGTCCACGTAAAATTTTGGAAAAAATGAGGTTGGAATTCTGGATCACCAAAAAAGCTGTGGACTATAGCACACAAAAATTGGTAAAATGGGCGGCTTACCTGCTCTAGGTTTCGTTTGACCTTGAAAATGGGTCATTCTAGCCGTGAGGTCCAACTGTCTCCATAGGTAAGGTTTTAACGGATATCCCGGTTAATTATTGGCAAAAATGAGGTCGGAATTCTGGATCACCAAAAAAGATGGTGAACTATAGCACACGAAACTCGGTCAAATGGGGGTTTACTTGCTCTAGGGCTCATTTGTGCTTGAAAATGGGCCACTTTGGCCGTAAGGGCCAACAAGCTCCATAGATACGGTCTTAACGGACGTCTAGGTATAATTTTAGCAAAAATTTGGTCGGAATTTTGGATCACCAAAAAATATGTGGACTATAGCAAACGAAAATCGATAAAATTGGGGGTTTACATGCTCTAGGGCTCGTTTGACCTTGAAAATGAGCCATTTTGGTCGTGAGGGCCAATTAGCTCAATAGATAAGGTCTTAAAGGACGTCCAGGTAAAGTTTTGGAAAAAATAAGGTTGGAATTTCGGATCACCTAAAAATCTATAGATTATAGCACACGAAAATCGGTAAAATGGTGGGTTTACCTTCTCTAGGGCTCGTTTTACCTTGAAACTAGGCCATTTTGGTCGTGAGGGTCAACTGGCTACATAGATAAGGTCTTAACGGACGTCCAGGTTAAATTTTTGCAAAATTGAGGTCAGAATTCTGGATCACCAAAATATCTGTGGACTATAGCACAATAAAATTGGTAAAATGGGCGGTTTACCTCATCTAGGTCTCGTTTGATCTTTAAAATGGGCCATTCTGGTCGTGAGGGCCAACTGGCTCCATAGGTAATGTATTAACGAACGTCCAGGTGAAATATTGGCAAAAATGAGGTCAGAATTCTGGATCGACCAAAAAAGATGGTGACTTATAGGACATGAAAATCAGCAAAATGGGGGATTTACCTGCTCTAGGGCTCGGTTGACCTTAAAAATGGGTCATTTTTGTCGTGAGGCCCAAATAGCTCTATATATAATGTCTTAATGGACATCCAGGTAAAATATTGGCAAAAATAAGGTCGGAATTCCGGATCACCAAAAAATATGTGGACTATAGCACACGAAAATCAATAAAATAGGGGATTTACCTTCTCTAGGGCTTGTTTGACCTTAAAAATGGGCCATTTTGGTCGTTAGGGCCAACTGTCTCCGTAGATAAGGTCTTAACGGACGTCCAGGTAAAATTTTGGCAAAAATGAGGTCGAAATTTTGGATCACCAAAAAATCTGTGGACTATTGCACACGAAAATCGGTAAAATATGTGTTTACCTACTCTACGGCTCGTTTGACCTTGAAAATGGGTCATTCTGGGCGTGAGGGCCAACTGGCTCCATAGGTAAGGTCTTAACGGACGTCCAGGTAAAATTTTGGCAAAAATAAGGTCGAATTCAGGATCACCAAAAAATTTGGTGACCTATAGCACAGGAAAATCGACAAAATGAGGGGTATACCTGTTGTAGGGCTCGTTTGACCTTAAAAATGGGCAATATTGGCCGTAAGTGTCAACATGCTCCATAAATATGGTCATAATGGATGTCCAGGTATAATTTTTAAAAAAATGATGTCGGATTTCCGAATCACCAAAAAATTTGTGGATTATAACACAAAAAAATTGGTAAAAAGGGGTGTTTAACTGCTGTAGGGCTCTTTTGTCTTTGAAAATGGGCCATTTTGGTCGTGAGGGTAAACTGGCTATATAGATAAAGTCTTAACGGAGGTCCAGGTAAAATTTTGGCAAAAATGATGTCGGAATTCCGGATCACCAAAAAATTCGTGGACTATAGCACATGTAAATTGGTAAAATGGGGGTTAACATACTCTAGGGCTCGTTTGACCTTGAAAATAGGCCATTCTGGCCGTGAGGTGCAACTGGCTCCATAGGTAAGGTCTTAACGGATGTCCAGGTAAAATTTTTGCAAAAATAAGGTCGAATTTTGGATCACCAAAATAGTTGGTGACCTATAGCACACGAAAATTAGCAAAATAGGGGGTTTACCTGCTCTAGGGATCGTTTGACCATGAAAATGGCCCATTTTTGCTGTGAGGGCCAACTGGCTCCATAAATAAAGTCTTAACGGACGTACAGATATAATTTTGGCAAAAATGATGTCGGAATTTTGGATTACCAAAAAATCAATGGACTATACCACACAAAAATTGGTAAAATGGGGTGTTTACCTGCGCTAGGGCTCGTTTGACCTTGAAAATGTGCTATTCTGGCCGTGAGGTCCAACTGGCTCCATAGGTAAGGTCTTAATGGACGTCCATGTATAATTTTTACAAAAATAAGGTCAAATTCTTGATCACCAAAAAAGTTGGTGACCTATAGCACACGAAAATCGACAAAATAAGGGGTTTACCTGTTCTAGGGCTCGTTTGACTTTGAAAATGGCCCATTTTGCCCGTAAGGGCTAACTGGCTCCATTAATAAGGTCTTAACTAACGTCGAGGTATAATTTTAAGAAAAATGATGTCGGAATTCCAGATCACCAAAAAATTTGTGGAATATAGCACACAAAAATTGGTAAAATGTGGTGTTTACCTACTCTAGGTCTCGTTTGACCTTGAAAATGGTCCATTCTAGCTATGAGGGCCAATTGGCTCCATAGGTAAGGTCTTAACGGACGTCCAAGTAATATTTTGGCAAATATGAGCTCGGAATTCTTTATTTCCAAAAGAAATGGTGACCTATACCACACGAAAATAGGCAAAATGGGGGGTTTACCTGCTCTAGGCCTCGTTTGACCCTGAAAATGGATTGTTTTGTCGTGAGGGTCAACTGCCCCCATAGGTGAGGTCTTAAAGGACGTCTAGCTAAAATTTTTGAAAAAATGAGGTCAGAATTTTGGATCACCAAAAAATTTGTGGAAGATAGCACACAAAAATTGGTAAAATGGGGTGTTTACCTGCTCTAGGTCTCGTTTGACCTTGAAAATGGGTCATTCTGGCTATGAGGGCCAACTGGCTCCATAGGTAAGGTCTTAACGGACGTTCAAGTAATATTTTGGCAAATTTGAGCTCAGAATTCTAGATCACCAAAAAATTTGTGGACAATAGCACACGAAAATCGGTAAAATAGGGGGTCTACCTGCTCTAGGTCTCGTTTTACCTTGAAAATGGGCCATTCTTGTCAACTGCATCCATAGGTAAGGTCTTAACCGACGTCCAGGTATAATTTTGTCAAAAATGAGGTGGGAATTTTGAATCACCAAAAAATTTGTGAACTATAACACATAAAAATCGGTAAAATCGGGGGTTTACCAGCTCTAGGTCTCGTTTGACCTTGAAAATGGGCCATTCTGGCCATCTGGATCCATAGGTAAGGTCTTAACGGACGTTCAGGTATAATTTTGTCAAAAATAAGGTCGGAATTTTGGATCACCGAAAAATCATTGGATTATAGCACACGAAAACTAGTAAAACGGGGGGTTTACTTGCTCTAGGTCTCGTTTAACCTTGAAAATGGGCCATTTTGGCCGTGAGGGCCAACTGGCTCCATAGATAAGGTCTTGACGGACGTCAAGGTAAAATTTTGGCAAAAATGAGGTCGAAATTCTGGATCACAAAAAAATCTGTGGACTATAGCACATGAAAATCGGTAAAATGGGGATTTACATACTCTAGGGCTCATTTGACCTTGAAAATGGGCCATTCTGGCTGTGATGGCCTACTGGCTCCATAGGTAAGGCTTAACGGACGTCTAGGTAAAATTTTGGCAAAAACGTTGGTGACCTTTAGCACACGAAAATTGGTAAAATGGCGGGTTTACCAACTCTAGGGCTCGTTTGACATTGAAAATGGGCCATTTTGGCTGTGAGGGCCAATTGGATCCATAGATAAGGTCTTAACGGATGTCCATGTAAAATTTTGGCAAAAATGAGGTCGGAATTCCGGATCACCAAAAAATCTTTGGACTATAGTACATGAAAATCGGTAAAATGGGAGTTTACATACTCTAGGGCTCGTTTGACCTTGCAAATGGGTCATTCTGGTTGTGAAGGCCTATTGGTTCCATAGGTAAGGGCTTAACGGACGTCTAGGTAAATTTTTGGCAAAAAAGTTGGTGACCTTTAGCACACGAAAATTGGCAAAATGGCGGGTTTACCAACTCTACGGCTCGTTTGACCTTGAAAATGGGCCATTTTGATTGTGAGGGCCAATTGGATCCATAGATAAGGTCTTAACGGACGTCCAGGTATAATTTTGGCAAAAATGATGTCGGAATTTCGGATCACCAAAAAATTCGTGGACTATAGCACACAAAAATCGACAAAATGGGTTGTTTACCTGCTCTAGGGCTCATTTGGCCTTGAAAATTGCCCATTTTGGATCACCAAAAAATATGTGGAATATAGCACACAAAAATCGGTAAAATTGGGGGTTTACCTACTCTAGGGATCGTTTCACCTTGACAATGGGCCATTCTGGCTGTGAGGGCCAACTGGCTCCATAGGTAAGGTCGTAACGGACATCCAGGTAAAATTTTAGCAAAAATGAGGTCGGAATTGTGGATCATCAAAAACGATGGTGACCTATAGCACACGAAAATTGGCAAAATGGAGGTTTACCTGCTCTAGTGCTCATTTGAGCTTGAAAATGGGCCATTTAGGCCGTGAGGGCCAACTGGCTACATAGATAAGGTCTTAACAGATGTCGAGGTATAATTTTACCAAAAATGAGGTCGTAATTCCGGATCACCAAAATATTTGTGTACTATAGCACACAAAAATCGATAAAATGGGGGGTTTACTTTCTTTAGGGCTCGTTTGACCTTGAAAATAGGTCATTCTGGACGTGAGGGCCAACTGGCTCCATAGGTAAGGTCTTAACGGACGTCCAAGTAAAATTTTGGCAAATATGAGGTCGGAATTCTTTATCACCAAAGAAGATACTGACCTATAGCACACGAAAATTGGCAAAATGGGGGTTTACCTACTCTAGGGCTCGTTTGACCCTGAAAATAGATCGTTTTGACCGTAAGGGCCAACTGTCCCCACAGGTAAGGTCTTAAAGGACGTCCAGGTAAAATTTTGAAAAAATGAAGTATGAATTCCGGATCACCAAAAAATCCGTGGACTATAGCATACAAAAATCAGTAAAANTGCTCTAGGGTTCGTTTGACCTTGAAAATGTCCCATTTTGGTCGTGAGGGTCAACTGGGTCCATAGATAGGGTCTTAACGGACGTCGAGGTTAAATTTTGGATAAAATGAGGTCGAAATTCTGGATCACTAAAAAATCCGTGGACTATAGCACACTAAAATCGGTAAAATAGGGGGTTTACCTTTTCTAGGTCTCGTTTGACCTTGAAAATAGGAGATTCTGGCCGTGAGGTACAACTGGCTCCATAGGTAATGTGTTAACGGACGTCCAGGTTAAATATTGGCAAAAATGAGGTCAGAAGTCTTGATCACCAATAAAGAGGGTGACCTATAGGACACAAAAATTAGCAAAATGGGGGGTTTACCTGCTCTAGGGTTTGTTTGACCTTAAAAATGGGCTATTTTGGTCGTGAGGGACAACTAGCTCCATGGATATGGTCTTAACGGACGTCCAAGTAAAATTTTGGTAAAAATGAGGTCGGACTTCTGGATCACCAAAAAATCCGTGGACTATAGGACACGAAAATCAGCAAAATGGGGGGTTTACTTGCTTTAGGGCTCGTTTGACCTTAAAAATGGGCCATTTTGGTTGTGAGGGCCAACTAGCTCCATAGATGAGGTCTTAACGGACGTCCAAGTAAAATTTTAGGAAAAATGAGGTCGGAATTCCGGATAACCAAAAAATCCATGGATTATAGCACACGAAAATCAGTAAAATGGGGGGTTTACCTGCTCTAGAGCTCATTTCTCTTTGGAAATTGAACATTTTGGCCGTGAGGGCCAACTGGTTTCATAGATACGGTCTTAACGGACGTCGAGGTATAATTTTAGCAAAAATTAGGTCGAAATTGTGGTTCACCAAAAAATCCATTGACTATAGTACACGAAAATAGGTAAAATAGGGGGCTTACTTGCTCTAGGTCTCGTTTGACCTTGAAAATGGGCCATTCTTGCCGGGAGAACTAACTGGCTCCATAGCTAAGGTCTTAACGGACGTCCAGGTATAATTTTTGCAAAAATGAGGTCGGAATTTCAGATCACCAAAAAATGTGTGGACTATAGCACTCGAAAATCGGTAAAATGGGGGGTTTAACTCCACTAGGTCTCGTTTGACCTTGAAAATGGGTCATTTTGGCCGTGAGGGCCAACTGGCTACATACAAAATGTCTTAAAGGACATCCAGGTAATATTTTTAGCAAAAATGACGTCGGAATTCTAGATCACCAAAAAATTGTGGACTATCACACACGAAAATCAGTAACATGGGGGTTTACCTCCTCTAGGGATTATTTGAACTTGAAAATGGGCCATTTTGGCCACGAGGGCCAACGATTCCATAGATAAGGTCTTAACGGACATCCAGGTAAAATGTTGGCAAAAACGAGGTCGGAACTATGGATCACCAAAAAATCCGTGGACTAAAGCACACAAAAATCGGTAAAATGGTGGTTTACCTACTCTAGGGCTCTTTTAACCTTGAAAATGGGCCATTCTGGATGTGAGGGTCAACTGGATCCATAGGTAAGGTCTTTACGGACGTCCAGGTAGAATTTTAGGAAAAATGAGGTAGGAACTCTGGATCACCAAAAAAGATGGTGAACTATATCACACGAAAATTGGCCAAATGGGGGTTTACGTGCTCTAGGGCTCATTTGACCTTGAAAATGGGCCATTTTAGCCGTGAGAGCCAATTGGCTCCATAGATAAGGTCTTAACGGATGTCCAGGTATAATTTTGGCAAAAGTGAGGTCGGAATTCCGGATCACCAAAAAATTCGTGGACTATTGCACATGAAAATTGGTAAAATGGGGGGTTTACCTACTCTAGGGGTCGTTTGACCTTGAAAATTGGCCATTTTGGTTGTAAGGGCCAACTGGCTCCATATATAAGGTCTTAACAGACGTCCAGGTAAAATTTTGGCCAAAATGAGGTCATAATTTCAAATCACCAAAAAATCTGTGGACTAGAGCACACAAAAATTGGGAAAATAGGGGGTTTACCTGCTCTAAAGCACGTTTGACCTTGAAAATGGGTCATTTTGGCCATGAGGGCCAACTGGATCCATAGATAATGTCTTAACGAACGTCTATGTTAAACTTTGGGAAAAATGAGGTCGGAATTCTGGATCACCAAAAACTTTGTGGACTATCGCACACGAAAATCGGTAAAATGGGGGGTTTACCTGCTCTATGGGTTGTTTAAGCTTGAAAATAAACCATTTTGGTCGTAGGGGCCAACTGGCTCCATAGATAAGATCTTAACTGACGTCCAGGTAAAATTTTGGTAAAAATGAGGTCGGAATTTTGGATCACCAAAAAACAATGTGAACTATTGCACACGAAAATCGGCCAAATGGGGGTTTACCTGCTCTAGGTCTCATATGACCTTGAGAATGGGCCATTTTGGCCGTAAGGGCCAACTGTCTCCATAGAGAAGGTCTCAACAGACGTCCAGGTATAATTTTAGCAAAAATTAGTTCGTAATTCTTGATCACCAAAAAATTCGTGGATTATAGAACACAAAAAAATCGGTAAATTGGGGGTTTACCTGCTCTAGGTCTCGTTTGACCTTGAAAATGGGCCACTCTGGCCATGAGAACTAACTCGCTCCATAGGTAAGGTCTTAACAGACGTCCAGGAATAATTTTGGCAAAAATGAGGTTAGAATTTCAGAGCACACGAAAATCGGTAAAATGGGGGTTTACCTCCACTAGGTCTCGTTTGACCTTGAAAATGGGTCATTTTGGCCGTGAGGGCCAATTGGCTACATAGATAATGTCTTAACGGACTTCCAGGTAATATATTTGTAAAAATGAGGTCGGAATTCTGGATCACCAAAAAATTTGTGGACTATCTCACTTGAAAATCGGTAAAATGGGGGGTTTACCTACTCTAGGGGTCGTTTGACCTTGAAAATTGGCCATTTTGGTCGTGAGGACCAACTGGCTCCATAGATATGGTCTTAACAGATGTCCAGGTAAAATTTTGGCAAAAATAAAGTCAAATTCTGGATCACCAAAAAATCTATGGACTATAGCACTCAAAAATCGGTAAAATGGGGGTTTACCTACTCTAGGGCTCATTTGACCTTGAAAATGGGCCATTCTGGATGTGAGGGTCAACTGGCTCCATAGGTAAGGTCGGAATTTTGGATCACTAAAAAATCTGTGGACTATAGCACACTAAAATCGGTAATATTGGGGGGTTTTCCTCATCTAGGTCTCGTTTGACCTTAAAAATGGGTCATTCTGGCCGTGAGGGGCAACTGGCTCTATAGGTAATGTCTTAACAGACGTCCAGGTTAAATATTGGCAAAAATGAGGTCAAAAATTTGGATCGGCAAAAAATCTGTGGACAATAGCACACGAAATCAGTAAAATAGGGGGTTTACCTGCTCTTGGGCTCATTTATCCTTGAATATCGGCTATTTTGGCCGTGAGGACCAACTGGCTCCATAGATACGATCTTAACAGATGTCTAGGTAAAATTTTGGCAAAAATGAGGTCGAAATTCTAGATCACCGAAATATCTGTGGACTATAGTACATGAAAATCGGTAAAATGGGGGGCTTTCCTGCTCTAGGTCTCGTTTGACCTTGAAAATGGGCCATTCTGGCCGTGAGGGCCAACTGGCTCCATAGGTAAGGTTTTAACGGACGTCCAGGTTAAATTTTGGGAAAAATGAGGTCGAAATTTCAGATCACCAAAAAATGTGTGGACTATAGCACTTGAAAATCGGTAAAATAAGGGGTTTAACTCCACTAGGTGTAGTTTAACCTTGAAAATGGGCCATTTTGGCCGTCAGGGCCAACTGGCTACATACAAAATGTCTTAACGGATGTCCAGGTAATATTTTGGCAAAAATGAGGTCGAAATTCTAGATCACCAAAAAATTTGTGGACTATCGCACACGAAAATCAGTAAAATGGGGGGTTTACCTCCCCTAGGGATTATTTGACCTTGAAAATGGGCCATTTTGGCCACGAGGGCCAACTGACTCCATAGATAAGGTCTTAACGGACATCCAGGTAAAATTTTGGCAAAAATGAGGTCGGAACTATGGATCACCAAAAAATCTGTGGACTAAAGCACACAAAAATTGGTAAAATGGGGGTTTACCTACTCTAGGGCTCATTTGACCTTGAAAATGGGCCATTCTAGACGTGAGGGTCAACTGGTTCCATAGGTAAGGTCTTTACGGACGTCCATGTAAAATTTTACGAAATATGAGGTCGGAACTCTGGATCACCAAAAAAGATGTTGAACTATATCACACGAAAATCGGCCAAATGGGGGTTTACGTGTTCTAGGGCTCATTTGACCTTGAAAATGGGCCATTTTGGCCGTGAGGGCCAATTGGCTCCATAGATAAGGTCTTAACGGATGTTTAGGTATAATTTTGGCAAAAATGAGGTCGGAATTCCGGATCACCAAAAAATCTGGGGACTATTGCACATGAAAATTTGTAAAATGGGGGGTTTACCTACTCTAGGGCTCATTTGGCCTTGAAAATGGGCCATTTTGGACGTGAGGGCATACTGGCCACATATATAACGTCTTAACGGACATCCAGGTAAAATTTTGGCAAAAATGAGGTCAAAATTTCGGATCACCAAAAAATCTTTGAACTATAGCACACGTAAATTGGAAAAATGGGGGGTTTACCTGCTCTAAAGCACGTTTGACCTTGAAAATAAGTGATTTTGTCCATGAGGGCCAACTGGCTCCATAGATAATGTCTTAACGGACGTCTAAGTAAAACTTTGGCAAAAATGAGTTCGGAATTCTGGATCACCAAAAAATTTGTGGACTATCGCACATGCAAATCGGTAAAATGGGGGGTTTACCTGCTCTAGGTCTCATATGACCTTGAGAATGGGCCATTTTGGCCGTGAGGACTAACTGTCTCCATAGAGAAGGTCTCAACGGACATCCAGGTGTAATTTTAGCAAAAATTAGTTCTTAATTCTGGATCACCAAAAAATTCGTGGATTATAGCACACAAAAAAATCGGTAAATTGGAGGTTTACCTGCTCTAGGTCTCGTTTGACCTTGAAAATGGGCTATTCTGGCCATGAGAACTAACTGGCTCCATAGGTAAGGTCTTAACGGACGTCCAGTCATAATTTTGGCATAAATGAGGTCAGAATTTCAGATCACCAAAAAATGTGTGGAATATAGCACACGAAAATCGGTAAAATGGGCGGTTTACCTCCACTAGGTCTCGTTTAACCTTGAAAATGGGTCATTTTGGCCGTGAGGGCCAATTGGCTACATAGATAATGTCTTAACGGACTTCGAAGTAATATTTTGGCAAAAGTAAAGTCGGAATTCTGGATCACCAAAAAATTTGTCGACTATAGCATACGATAATCGGTAAAATGGGGGGTTTACCTGCTCTAGGGCTCGTTTGACCTTGAAAATGGACCATTTTGGTCGTGAGGGCCAACTGGCTCAATAGATAGTCTTAACAGACGTCCAGGTAAAATTTTTGCAAAAATAAAGTCGAATAATGGATCACCAAAAAATCTGTGGACTATAGCACACAAAAATCGGTAAAATAGGGGATTTACCTTATCTAGGTCTCGTTTGACCTTGAAATAGGAGATTCTGGCCGTGAGGTCCAACTGGCTCTATAGGTAATGTCTTAACGGACGTCCAGGTCAAATATTGGCAAAAATGAGGTCAGAAGTCTTGATCACCAATAAAAAGGGTGACCTATAGGACACAAAAATCAGTAAAATAGGGGGTTTACCTGCTCTAGGGTTTGTTTGACCTTAAAAATGGGCCATTTTGGTCGTGAGGGACAACTAGCTCCATGGATATGGTCTTAACGGACGTCCAAGTAAAATTTTGGCAAAAATGAGGTCAGAATTCTGGATCACCAAAAAATCCGTAGACTATAGGACACGAAAATTTGCAAAATGAGGGGGGGGGGGGGATTTACTTCCTCTAGGGCTCGTTTGACCTTAAAAATGGGCCATTTTGGTTGTGAGGGCTAACTAGCTCCATAGATTAGGTCTTAACGGACGTCCAACTAAAATTTTGGGAAAAATGAGGTCGAAATTCCGGATCACCAAAAAATCCATGGATTATAGTATACGAAAATCAGTAAAATGGGGGGTTTACCTGCTCTAGGGCTCATTTCTCTTTGAAAATTGACCATTTTGGTCGTGAGGGCCAACTGGTTTCATAGATACGGTCTTAACGGACATACAGGTATAATTTCAGCAAAAATTATGTCGAAATTGTGGTTCACCAAAAAATCTGTTGACTATAGCACACGAAAATCGGTAAAATAGGGGGATTACCTACTCTAGGTCTCGTTTGACCTTAAAAATGGGCCATTCTTGCCGTGAGGGCCAATTAGCTCCATAGGTAAGGTTTTAACGGACGTCCAGGTTGAATATTGGCAAAAAATGAGGTTGGAATTCTGGATCACCAAAAAAGGTGGTGAACTATAGCACACGAAAATCGGCCAAAATGGGGTTTACATGCTCTAGGGCTCATTTGTCCTTGAAAATGGGCCATTTTGGCTGTGAAGACGTCAAGGTATAATTTTTACAATTATTAGGTCAGAATTCTTGATCACTAAAAAATATGTGGACTATAGCACACGAAAATCGGTAAAATGTGGGGTTTACCTGCTCTAAGGATTGTTTGACCTTGAAAATGGGCCATTTTGGCCGTGAGGGCCAAATGGCTCGATAGATGAGGTCTTAACGGACGTCCAGGTAAAATTTTGGCAAAACTGACGTTGGAATTCTGGATCAACAAAAAATCTGTGGACAACGGCACACAAAAATTGGTAAAATGGGGGTTTACCTACTCTAGTACTCGTTTGACTTTGAAAGTGGGAATTATGGCCGTGACGGACAACTGGCTCCATAGGTAAGGTCTTTACGGATGTCCAGGTAAAATTTTGGCAAAAATGAGGTCGGAATTCTGGATCACAAAAAAATCTGTGAACTATAGCACACAAATATCGGTAAAATGCGGTTTACGTACTCTAGGGTTCATTTGACCTTGAAAATGGGCCATTCTGGACGTGAGGGTCAACTAGCTCCATAGGTAAGGTCGGAATTTTGGATCACTAAAAAATCCATGGACTATAGCACACTAAAATCAGTAAAATGGGGGGTTTTCCTCATCTAGGTCTCGTTTGACCTTAAAAATGGGTCATTCTGGNAAATTTTGGAAAAAATGAGGTCGGAATTCTGGAGCACCAAAAATTTCGTGGACTATAGCATACAAAAATTGGTAAAATGGGGGTTTACCGACTCTAGGGCTCATTTGACATTGAAAATGGGTCATTCTGGATGTGAGGTTAAACTGGCTCCATAGGTGAGCTCTTTACGGACGTCCAGGTAAAATTTTAGCAAAAATGAAGTCGAAATTATAGATCACCAAAAAATATGTGGACTATAGCACACGAAAATTGTTAAAATAAGGGGTTTACCTACTCTAGGGCTCATTTGACCTTGAAAATGGGCCATTTTGGTCGTGAGGGCCAACTAGCTCCATAGATAAGGTCGTAACGGTCATCCAGGTAAAGTTTTGGCAAAAATAAGGTCGGAATTTCGGATATCCTAAGAATCTGTAGACCATAACACACGAAAATCGGTAAAATGGTGGGTTTGCATGCTATAGGGCTCGTTTGACCTTTAAAATGGGCAATTTTGGTCGTGAGGGTCAACTGGCTACATAGATAAGGTATTAACGGACGTCCAGGTTAAATTTTGGCAAAAATGAGGTGGGAATTCTGGATCACCAAAAAATCCATGGACTATAACACACTAAAATCGGTGAAATGGGGGGTTTACCTCATCTAGGTCTCGTTTGACCATGAAAATGGGCCATTCTGGCTGTGAGGGCCAACTGGCTCCATAGGTGATGTCTTAACGGACGTCCAGGTTAAATATTGGCTAAAATGAGGTCAGAATTCTGGATCACCAAAAAAGATGGTGACCTATAGGACACGAAAATCAACAAAATGGGGGGTTTAATTGCTTTATGGCTCGTTTGACTTTAAAAATGGCCCATTTTCATAGTGAGGTCCAACTAGCTCCACAGATAAGGTCTTAGGACGTCCAGGAAAAAGTTTGGAAAAAATAAGGTCGGAATTCTGGATCACCAAAAAATTCATGAACTATAGCATACGAAAATCAGTAAAATATGGGGTTTACGTGCTCTAGGGATCGTTTGACCTTTAAAATGGATCATTTTGGCCGTGAGGGCCAACTAGCTCTATAGATAAGTTCTTGACGGACGTCCAGGTAAAATTTTGGCAAAAATGAGGTAGGAATTATGGATCACCAAAAAATCCATAGACTATAGCGCAAGAAAATCGGTAAAATGTGGGGTTTACCTACTCTAGGGATCATTTGACCATGAAAATGGGTCATTTTGGCCGTGAGGGCCAACTGGCTACATAGATAGTCTTAATGGACGTCCAGGTAATATTTTGGGAAAAATGAGGTCGGAATTCTAGATCACCAAAAAATATTTGGACTATCGCAGACGAAAATCGGTAAAATGGGGGGTTTACCTGCTCTATGGGTCGTTTGACCTTGAAATGGGCCATTTTGGTCGTGAGGGCCAACTGGCTCCATAGATAAGGTCTTAATGGACGTCCAGGTAAAATTTTGGCAAAAATGTGGTCGGAATTCTGGATCACCAAAGAATCTGTGGATTATAGCACAAAAATATCGGTAAAATGGGGGTTTACCTACTCTAGGGCTCATTAGACCTTGAAAATGGGCCATTCTAAACGTGAGGGTCATCTGGCTCCATAAGTAAGGTCTTTACGGACATTTAGGTAAAATTTTGGCAAAAATGAGGTCGGAATTCTGGATCAGCAAAAAAGATAGTGAACTATAGCACATGAAAATCGTCGAAATGGGGGTTTACCTGCTCTAGGGTACATTTGACCTTGAAAATGGCCCATTTTGGTCGTGAGGTACAGTTATCTCCATAGCTAAGGTCTTAACAGACGTCCAGGTATAATTTTTGCAAAAATGAGGTCGGAATTCTGTATCACCAAAAAATCTGTGGACTATAGCATACGATAATCGGTAAAATTGGGGGTTTACCTGCTCTAGGGCTCGTTTGACCTTGAAAATGGGTCATTTTGGTCGTGAGGGTCAACTGGCTCCACAGATAAGGTCTTAACGGACGTCCATGTTAAATTTTGGCAAAAATGAGGTCGAAATTCTGGATCACCAAAAAATCCGTGGACTATAGCACACTAAAATCGGTAAAATGGGGGGTTTACCTTATCTAGGTATCGTTTGACATTGAAAATGGGCCATTCTGGCCGTAAGGGTCAACTGGTTCCTTAGGTAATGTCTTAACGGACGTCCAGGTTAAATATTGGCAAAAATCAGGTTAGAGTTCAGGATCTCCTAAAAAGATGGTGACCTATACGACACGAAAATCAGCAAAAGGGGCCATTTTGGTCGTGAGGGAAAAGTAGCTCCATAAATAAGGTCTTAATGGACGTCCAGGTAAAATTTTGGAAAAAATAAGGTCAGAATTCTGGATCACCAAAAAATCCATGGACTAGCACACGAAAATTAGTAAAATGGGGGGTTTACCTGCTCTAGGGATCGTTTGACCTTAAAAAAGGGCCATTTTGGTCGTGAGGGCCAACTAGCTCCAAGGATATAGTCCTAACGGACGTCCAGGTAAAATTTTGTCAAAAATGAGGTCGGTATTCCGGATGACCAAAAAATCCATAGACTATAGGACACGAAAATCAGCAAAATGGGGGTTTACCTGCTCTATAGCTCGTTTGACCACAAAAATGGGCCATTTTGGTCGTGAGGGCTAACTAGCTCCATAGATAAGGTCTTAACGGACATCCAGGTAAAATTTTGGGAAAAATGAGGTCCGAATTCTGGATCAACAAAAATTTCATGCACTATAGCACACGAAAATTAGTAAAATGGGGGTTTACCTGCTCTAGGGATCATTTGACCTTGAAAATAGGCGTTTTTGTCCGTGAGGGCTTACTGGCTCCATAGATAAGGTCTTAACGGACGTCTAGGTAAAATTTTAGCAAAAATGAGGTCAGAATTTTGGATCACCAAAATATCCGTGGACTATAGCACAATAAAATCGATAAAATGGGGGCTTTACCTCATCTAGGTCTCGTTTGACCTTGAAAATGGACCATTCTGGCTGTGAGGGCCAACTGGCTCCATAGGTAATGTCTTAACGGATGTCCAGGTTAAATATTGGCTAAAATGCGGTCAGAATTCTGGATCACCAAAAAAGATGGTGACCTATAGGACAAGAAAATCAGCAAAATAGGGGGTTTACTTGCTCTAGGGATCATTTGACCTTAATAATGGGCCAATTTGGTCGTGAGGGCCAACTAGCTCCATAGATAAGGTCTTAACGGATGTCCAATTAAAATTTTGGGAAAAATGAGGTCGGAATTCTGGATCACCGAAAAATCTGTGAACTTAACGCACGAAAATTAGTAAAATGGGTGGTTTACGTACTCTAGGGCTCATTTAGTCTTGACTATGTGCCATTTTGGCCGTGAGGGCCAACTAGCTTCGTAGATACGGTCTTAATGGACATCCAGGTATAATTTTAGCAAAAATTAGGTCAGAATTCTTGATCACCAGAAAATCCGTGGACTATAGCACACGAAAATCAGTAAAATGGGGGACTTGCCTGCTCTAGGTCTCGTTTGACCTTGAAAATAGGCCTTTTTGGCCGTGCGGGCTAACTGGCTCCATAGATAAGGTCTTAACGGACGTCCAGGTAAAATTTTAGCAAAAATGAGGTCAGAATTTTGGATCACCAAAAAATCCGTGGACTATAGCACAATAAAATCGATAAAATGAGGGGTTTACCTCATCTAGGTCTCGTTTGACCTTGAAAATGGGCCATTCTAGCTATGAGGGCCAACTGGCTCCATAGGTAATGTCTTAACGGACGTCCAGGTTAAATATTGGGCAAAAATGAGGTCGGAATTCCGGATCACCAAAAAATTTGTGGACTATAGGACAGGAAAATCAGTAAAATGGAGGGTTTACTTGCTCTAGGGCTCGTTTGACCATAAAAATGGGCCATTTTGGTCGTGAGGGGCAACTAGCTCCATTGATAAGGTCTTAACGGATGTCCCGGTAAAATTTTGGTAAAAATAAGGTCGGAATTCTGGATCACCAAAAAATCCGTGGATTATAGCACACGAAAATCAGTTAAATGGGTGGTTTACCTGCTCTAGGACTCATTTCTCTTTGAAAATTGACTATTTTGGTTGTGAAGGCCAACTGGCTTCATAGATACGGTCTTAATGGACGTTCAGGTATAATTTTTGGAAAAATTAGGTCGGAATTGTGAATCACCAAAAAATTCGTTGACTATAGCACACTAAAATCGGTAAAATGGGGGGCTTACCTGCCCTAGGTCTTGTTTGACCTTGAAAATGGGCCATTCTTGCCGTGATGGCCGACTGCCTCCATAGGTAAGGTTTTAACGGACGTCCAGGTTGAATATTGGCAAAAAATGAGGTTGGAATTCTGGATCACCAAAAAAGATGGTGAACTATAACACACGAAAATCGGCCAAAAGGGGATTTACCTGCTCTAGGGCTCATTTATCCTTGAAAATGGGCCATTTTGGCAGTGAAGACGTACATGTATAATTTTTACAATTATTAGATCAGAATTCTTGATCACTAAAAAATATGTGGACTATAGCACACGAAAATCGGTAAAATGTGAGGTTTACCTGATCTAAGGATTGTTTGACCATGAAAATGGGACATTTTGGCAGTGAGGGCCAACTGGCTCGATAGATGAGGTCTTAACGGACGTCCAGGTAAAATTTTGGCAAAAACTGAGGTTGGAATTCTGGATCAACAAAAATCCGTGGACAATGGCACACAAAAATTGGTAAAGTGGGGGTTTACCTTCTCTAGTGCTCGTTTGACCTTGAAAGTGGGGAATTATGGCCGTGAAAGACAACTGGCTCCATAGGTAAGGTCTTTACGGACGTCCAGGTAAAATTTTGGCAAAAATAAAGTCAAATTCTGGATCACCAAAAAATCTGTGGACTATAGCACTCAAAAATCGGTAAAATGGGGGTTTACCTACTCTAGGGCTCATTTGACGTTGAAAATGGGCCATTCTGGACGTGAGGGTCAACAGGTTCCATAGGTAAGGTCGGAATTTTGGATCACCAAAAAAGATGGTGAATTATAGCACACGAATATCGGCCAAATAGGGGTTTACCTGCTCTAAGGCTCATATGACCTTCAGAATGGGCCATTTTGGCCGTGAGGGCCAACTGGCTCCATAGATAAGGTCTCAACGGACTTCCAGGTATAATTTTAGCAAAATTAAGGTCTGAATTCTGGAGCACCAAAAAATCCATGGACTATAGCACAAAAAAAAATTGGTAAATTAGTGGTTTACCTGCTCTAGGTATCGTTTGACTTTGAAAATGGGCCATTCTGGCCTTGAGAACTAACTGGCTCCATAGATAAGGTCTTAACAGATGTCCAGGTAAAATTTTGGCAAAAATAAAGTCAAATTCTGGATCACCAAAAAATCTATGGACTATAGCACTCAAAAATCGGTAAAATGGGGGTTTACCTACTCTAGGGCTCATTTGACCTTGAAAATGGGCCATTCTGGACGTGAGGGTCAACTGGCTCCATAGGTAAGGTCGGAATTTTGGATCACTAAAAAATCCGTGGACTATAGCACACTAAAATCAGTAAAACGGGGGGTTTTCCTTATCTAGGTCTCGTTTGACCTTAAAAATGGGTCATTCTGGCCGTGAGGGGCAACTGGCTCTATAGGTAATGTCTTAACAGACGTCCAGGTTAAATATTGGCAAAAATGAGGTCAAAAATTTGGATCGGCAAAAAATATGTGGACAATAGCACACGAAATCAGTAAAATAGGGGGTTTACCTGCTCTAGGGCTCATTTATCCTTGAATATCAGCTATTTTGGCCATGAGGACCAACTGGCTCCATAGATACGATCTTAACAGACGTCTAGGTAAAATTTTGGCAAAAATGAGGTCGAAATTCCAGATCACCGAAATATCTGTGGACTATAGTACATGAAAATCGGTAAAATGGGGGCTTTCCTGCCCTAGGTCTCGTTTGACCTTGAAAATGGGCCATTCTGGCCGTGAGGGCCAACTGGCTCCATAGGTAAGGTTTTAACGTACGTCCAGGTTAAATATTAGCAAAAATAAGGTCAGAATTCTGGATCACCAAAAAAGATGGTGAACTATAGCACACGAAAATCGGCCAAATAGGGATTTACCTGCTCTAGGGCTCATATGACCTTCAGAATGGGCCATTTTGGCTGTGAGGGCCAACTGGCTCCATAGATAAGGTCTCAACGGACGTCCAGGTATAATTTTAGCAAAAAATAGTTCGGAATTCTGGATCACCAAAAAATACGTGGACTATAGCACAAAAAAAATTGGTAAATTGGGGGTTTACCTGCTCTAGGTCTCGTTTAACCTTGAAAATGGGCCATTCTGGCCTTGAGAACTAACTGGCTCCATAGGTAAGGTCTTAACGGACGTCCAGGTATAATTTTGGGAAAAATGAGGTCGGAATTTCAGATCACCAAAAAATGTGTGGACTATAGCACTCGAAAATCGGTAAAATGGGGGGTTTAACTCCACTAGGTCTAGTGTAAAAATGGGTCATTTTGGCCGTCAGGGCCAACTGGCTACATACAAAATGTCTTAACGGACATCTAGGTAATATTTTGGCAAAAATGAGGTCGAAATTCTAGATCACCAAAAAATTTGTGGACTATCGCACACGAAAATCAGTAAAATGGGGGGTTTACCTCCTCTAGGGATTATTTGACCTTGAAAATGGGCCATTTTGGCCACGAGGGCCAACTGACTCCATAGATAAGGTCTTAACGGACATCCAGGTAAAATTTTGTCAAAAAGGAGGTCGGAACTATGGATCACCAAAAAATCTGTGGACTAAAGCACACAAAAATTGGTAAAATGGGGGTTTACCTACTTTAGGGCTCATTTGACCTTGAAAATGCGCCATTCTAGACGTGAGGGTCAACCGGCTCCATAGGTAAGGTCTTTACGGACGTCCATGTAAAATTTTACGAAATATGAGGTCGGAACTCTGGATCACCAAAAAAGATGTTGAACTATATCACACGAAAATCGGCCAAATGGGGGTTTACGTGCTCTAGGGCTCATTTGACCTTGAAAATGGGCCATTTTGGCCGTGAGGGCCAATTGGCTCCATAGATAAGGTCTTAACGGATGTTTAGGTATAATTTTGGCAAAAATGAGGTCGGAATTCCGGATCACCAAAATATCCGTGGACTATTGCACATGAAAATTGGTAAAATGGGGGGTTTACCTACTCTAGGGCTCATTTGGCCTTGAAAATGGGCCATTTTGGACATGAGGGCATACTGGCCACATATATAACGTCTTAACGGACATCCAGGTAAAATTTTGGCAAAAATGAGGTCAAAATTTCGGATCACCAAAAAATATGTGAACTATAGCACACGTAAATCGGAAAAATGGGGGGTTTACCTGCTCTAAAGCACGTTTGACCTTGAAAATAAGTGATTTTGTCTATGAGGGCCAACTGGCTCCATAGATAATGTCTTAACGGACGTCTAAGTAAAACTTTGGCAAAAATGAGTTCGGAATTCTGGATCCCCAAAAAATTTGTGGACTATCGCACACGAAAATCGGTAAAATGGGGGGTTTACCTACTCTAGGTCTCATATGACCTTGAGAATGGGCCATTTTGGCCGTGAGGCTAACTGTCTCCATATAGAAGGTCTCAACGGACGTCCAGGTATAATTTTAGCAAAAATTAGTTCGTAATTCTGGATCACCAAAAAATTCGTGGATTATAGCACACAGAAAAATTGGTAAATTGGAGGTTTACCTGCTCTAGGTGTCGTTTGACTTTGAAAATGGGCTATTCTGGCCATGAGAACTAACTGGCTCCATAGGTAAGGTCTTAACGGACGTCCAGGCATAATTTTGGCAAAAATGAGGTCAGAATTTCAGATCACCAAAAAATGTGTGGAATATAGCACACGAAAATCGGTAAAATGGGAGGTTTACCTCCACTAGGTCTCGTTTAACCTTGAAAATGGGTCATTTTGGCCGTGAGGGCCAATTGGCTACATAGATAATGTCTTAACGGACTTCCAAGTAATATTTTGGCAAAAATAAAGTCGAAATTCTAGATCACCAAAAAATCTGTGGACTATAGCATACGATAATCGGTAAAATGGGGTGTTTACCTGCTCTAGGGCTCGTTTGACCTTGAAAATGGACCATTTTGGTCGTGAGGGCCAATTGGCTCAATAGATAGTCTTAACAGACGTCCAGGTAAAATTTTCGCAAAAATAAAGTCGAATAATGGATCACCATAAAATCCGTGGACTATAGCACACAAAAATTGGTAAAATAAGGGGTTTACCTTATCTAGGTCTCGTTTGACCTTGGAAATAGGAGATTCTGGCCGTGAGGTCCAACTGGCTCCATAGGTTATGTCTTAACGGACGTCCATGTCAAATATTGGCAAAAATGAGGTCAGAAGTCTTGATCACCAATAAAAAGGGTGACCTATAGGACACAAAAATCAGCAAAATGGGGGGTTTACCTGCTCTAGGGTTTGTTTGACCTTAAAAATGGGTCATTTTGGTCGTGAGGGACAACTAGCTCCATGGATATGGTCTTAACGGATGTCCAAGTAAAATTTTGGCAAAAATGAGGTCGGAATTCTGGATCACCAAAAAATCCGTAGACTATAGGACATGAAAATCAGCAAAATAGGAGGGGGTGGGTATACTTGCTCTAGGGCTCGTTTGACCTGAAAAATGGGCCATTTTGGCTGTGAGGGCTAACTAGCTCCATAGATGAGGTCTTAACGGACGTCCAAGTAAAATTTTGGGAAAAATGAGGTCGAAATTCTGGATCACCAAAAAATCTGTGGATTATAGCACACGAAAATCAGTAAAATAGGGGGTTTACCTGCCATAGGGCTCATTTATCTTTGAAAATTGACCATTTTGGCCGTGAGGGCCAACTGTCTCCATAGATAATGTATTAATGGGCGTCCAGGTATAATTTTAGCAAAAATTAGGTCGAAATTGTGGTTCATCAAAAAATCCGTTGACTATAGAACACGAAAATTGGTAAAATGGGGGGCTTACCTGCTCTAGGTCTCGTTTGACCTTGAAAATGGGCCATTCTTGCCGTGAGGGCTAATTGGCTCCATAGGTAAGGTTTTAACGGACGTCCAGGTTAAATATTGGCAAAAAATGAGGTCGGAATGCTGGATCACCAAAAAAGATGGTGAACTATAGCACACGAAAATTGGCCAAAATTGGGTTTACCTACTCTAGGGATCATTTGTCCTTGAAAATGGGCCATTTTGGCGGTGAAGGCCAACAGGCTCCATAGATAAGGTCTTAACGGACGTCCAGGTATAATTTTAGCAAAAATTAGTTCGGAATTCTTGATCACCAAAAAATATGTGGACTATAGCACACGAAAATCGGTAAACTAGGAGGTTTACCTGCTCTAAGGATTGTTTGACCTTGAAAATGGGCCATTCTGGCCGTGAGGGCCAACTGGCTCCATAGATAAGGCCTTAACGGATGTCCAAGTAAAATTTTTACAAAAATGAGGTTGGAATTCTGGATCAACAAAAAATCTGTGGACTATGGCACACAAATATCGGTAAAATGGGGGTTTACCTACTCTAGGGCTCGTTTGACATTTAAAATGGGCGATTCTGGACGTGAGGGTCAACTGGCTTCATAGGTAAGGTCTTTACGCACGTCTAGGTAAAAGTTTTGCAAAAATGAGGTCGAATTTGTGGATCAGCAAAAAAGATGTTGAACTATATCACACGAAAATCGTCTAAATGGGGGTTTACCTACTCTAGGGCTCATTTGACCTTGAAAATGGGCCATTTTGGCCGTGAGGGCCAGCTGGCTCCATAGATAAGGTCTTAACGGACGTCCAGGTAAAATTTTGGCTAAAATGAGGTCGAAATTCCGGTTCACCAAAAAATCCGTGGACTATAGCTCACGAAAATCACTAAAATGTGGGGTTTACCTGCTCTAGGGCTCATTTAACCTTAAAAAAGGGAAACTTTGTCCGTGGGGTCCAACTGGCTCCATAGATATGGTATTAACGGACATCCATGTAGAATTTTGGAAAAAATGAGGTCGGAATTCTGGAGCACCAAATAATTCGTGGACTATAGCACACAAAAATTGGTAAAATGGGGATTTACCGACTCTAGGGCTCATTTGACATTGAAAATGGGTCATTCTGGACGTGAGGTTAAACTGGCTCCATAAGTGAGGTCTTTACGGACGTCCAGGTAAAATTTTAGCAAAAATGAAGTCGAAATTTTAGATCACCAAAAAATATGTGGACTATAGCACACGAAAATTGTTAAAATAAGGGGTTTACCTACTCTAGGGCTCGTTTGACCTTGAAAATGGGCCATTTTGGTCGTGAGGGCCAACTAGCTCCATAGATAAGGTCGTAACGGTCGTCCAGGTAAAGTTTTGGCAAAAATAAGGTCGAAATTTCGGATATCCTAAGAATCTGTAGACCATAACACACGAAAATTGGTAAAATGGTGGGTTTACATGCTATAGGGCTCGTTTGACCTTTAAAATGGGCAATTTTGGTCGTGAGGGTCAACTGGCTACATAGATAAGGTATTAACGAACGTCCAGGTTAAATTTTGGCAAAAATGAGGTGGGAATTCTGGATCACCAAAAAATCCGTGGACTATAACACACTAAAATCGGTGAAATGGGGGGTTTACCTCATCTAGGTCTCGTTTGACCATGAAAGTGGGCCATTCAGGCCGTGAGGGCCAACTGGCTCCACAGGTGATGTCTTAATGGACGTCCAGGTTAAATATTGGCTAAAATGAGGTCAGAATTCTGGATCATCAAAAAAGATGGTGACCTATAGGACACGAAAATCAACAAAATGGGGGGTTTAATTGCTCTATGGCTCGTTTGACTTTAAAAATGGCCCATTTTCATAGTGAGGTCCAACTAGCTCCGCATATAAGGTCTTAACGGACGTCCAGGTAAAATTTTGGCAAAAATAAGGTCAGAATTCTGGATCACCGAAAAATCCGTGGACTATAGCACACGAAAATCAGTAAAATAGGGGGTTTACCTGCTCTAGGGATCGTTTGACCTTTAAAACGGATCATTTTGGCCGTGAGGGCCAACTAGCTCTATAGATAAGGTCTTGACGGACGTCCAGGTAAAATTTTGGCAAAAATGAGGTCGGAATTTTGGATCACCAAAAAATCCGTGCACTATATAGTGCAAGAAAATCGGTAAAATGTGGGGTTTACCTACTCTAGGGATCGTTTGACCTTGAAAATGGGTCATTTTGGCCATGAGGGCCAACTGTCTACATAGATAGTCTTAACGAAAATCAACAAAATGGGGGGTTCAATTTCTCTATGGCTCGTTTGACTTTAAAAATGGCCCATTTTCATAGTGAGGTCCAACTAGCTCCACATATAAGGTCTTAACGGACGTCCAGGTAAAATTTTGGTAAAATTAAGGTCAGAATTCTAGATCACCAAAAAATCCATGGACTAGCACACGAAAATTAGTAAAATGGGGGGTTTACCTGCTCTAGGGATTGTTTGACCTTAAAAAAGGGCCATTTTGGTCGTGAGGGCCAACTAGCTCCATGGATATAGTCCTAACGGACGTCCAGGTAAAATTTTGTCAAAAATAAGGTCGGTATTCCGGATGACCAAAAAATCCATAGACTATAGGACACGAAAATCAGCAAAATGGGGGTTTACCTGCTATATGGCTCATTTGACCATAAAAATGGGCCATTTTGGTCGTGAGGGCTAACTAGCTCCATAGATAAGGTCTTAACGGACATCCAGGTAAAATTTTGGGAAAAATGAGGTTCGAATTCTGGATCAACAAAAATTTCATGCACTATAGCACACGAAAATCAGTAAAATGGGGGGTTTACCTGCTCTAGGGATCGTTTGACCTTGAAAATAGGCCTTTTTGGCCGTGCGGGCTAACTGGCTCCATAGATAAGGTCTTAACGGACGTCCAGGTAAAATTTTAGCAAAAATGAGGTCAGAATTTTGGATCACCAAAAAATCCGTGGACTATAGCACATTAAAATCGATAAAATGGGGGGTTTACATCATCTAGGTCTCGTTTGACCTTGAAAATGGGCCATTCTGGCTGTGAGGGCCAACTGGCTCTATAGGTAATGTCTTAACGGACGTCCAGGTTAAATATTGGCTAAAATGCGGTCAGAATTTTGGTTCACCAAAAAAGATGGTGACCTATAGGACAAGAAAATTAGCAAAATAGGGGGTTTACTTGCTCTAGGGCTCATTTGACCTTAATAATGGGCCAATTTGGTCGTGAGGGCCAACTAGCTCCATAGATAAGGTCTTAACGGACGTCCAAGTAAAATTTTGGCAAAAATGAGGTCGAAATTCTGGATCACCAAATATCTGTGGACTATAGCACACAAGTCTCGGTAAAATGGGGGTTTACCTACTTTAGGGCCCATTAGACCTTGAAAATGGACCATTCTGGACTTGAGGGTCAACTGACTCCATAGGGTAAGGTTTTTACGGATGTCTAGGTAAAATTTCTGTAAAAATGAGGTCAGAATTCTTGATCAACAAAAAAGATGGTGAACTATAGCACACGAAAATCATCGAAATGGGGGTTTACCTGCTCTGGGGCACATTTGACCATGAAAATGGGCCATTTTGGTCATTAGGGCCAGCTGGCTCCATAGATAAGTTCTTAACGGATGTCCAAGTAAAATTTTGTCAAAAATGAGGACAGAATTCCGTATCACAAAAAAATTTGTGGACTATAGCATACGATAATCGGTAAAATGGGTGATTTACCTGCTCTAGGGATTGTTTGACCTTGAAAATGGGCCATTTTGGACGTGAAGGTCAACTGGCTCCATAGATAAGGTCTTAACGAACGTCGAGGTTAAATTATGGCAAAAATGAGGTCGGAATTATGGATAACCAAAAAATCTATGGACTATCGCACACTAAAATCGGTAAAATAGGGGTTTACCTCATCTAGGTCTCGTTTTACCTTGAAAATGGGTCATTCTGGCCGTGAGGGCCAACTGGCTCCATAGGTAATGTCTTAACGGACGTCTAGGTTAAATATTGCCAAAAATGAGGTTAGAATTCTGGATCACCAAAAAAGATGGTGACCTATAAGACACGAAAATCAGCAAAATAGTGGTTTACTTGCTCTAGGGACCATTTGACCTTAAAAATGGGTCACTTTGGTCGTGAGGGCCAACTAGCTCCATAGATAAGGTCTTAAGGGACGTCCAAGTAAAATTTTGGCAAAAATGAGGTCGGAATTCCGGATAACAAAAATATTTGAGGACTATAGCACACGAAAATCAAGAAAATGGGAGGTTTATCTACTCTAGGGCTCATTTAGCCTTGTAAATGGGCCATTTTGGCCGTGAGGGCCAACTGTCTCCATAGATACGGTATTAATGGGCGTCCAGGTATAATTTTAGTAAATATTAGGTCGAATTTTTGGATCACCAAAAAATCCGTGGACTATAGCATACGAAAATCGCTAAAATGGGGGGCTTGCCTGCTCTAGGTCTCGTTTGACTTTGAAAATAGGTCAATCTGGTCGTGAGGGCCAACTAGCTAAATAGATAAGGTCTTAACGGACGTCCAGGTAAAATTTTGGCAAAAATGAGGTTGGAATTCTGGATCACCAAAAAATCCGTGGATTATAGTACACAAAAATTGGTAAAATGGGGGTCTTACCTGCTCTAGGGCTCGTTTGACGTTGAAAGTGGGGAATTCTGGCCGTGAGGGCCAACTGGCTCCATAGGTAAGGTATTAATGGATGCCCAGGTTAAATATTGGTAAATATTAGGTCGGAATTCTGGATCACCAAAACAGATGGTGAATTATAGCATACGAAAATTAGTAAAATGTGGGTTTACCTGCTCTAGGGCTCGTTTAACCTTGAAAATGTGCCATTTTGATCGTGAGGGTCAACTGTGTCCATAGATAAGGTCTTAACGGACGTCCAGGTTAAATTTTGGCAAAAATGAGGTCGGATTTCTGGATCACCAAAAAACCGATGGACTCTAGCACACTAAAATCGGTAAAATGGGGGGTTTACCTCATCTAGGCCTCGTTTGACTTTGAAAATAGGCTATTATGGCCGTGAGGGCCACTGGCTCCATAGGTAATGTCTTAACGGACATCCAGGTTAAATATTGGCAAAAATGAGGTCAAAATTCTGGATCACCAAAAAAGAAGGTGACCTATAGGACACGAAAATCAGTAAAATGGAGGGTTTACTTGCTCTAGGGCTCGTTTGACATTAAAAATGGGCCATTTTGGTCGTAAGGGACAACTATCTCCGTAGATATGGTCTTAACGGACGTCCAGGTAAAATTTTGGCAAAAATGAGGTCGGAATTTCGGATCACCAAAAAATTTGTGGACTATAGGACACGAAAATCAGCAAAATGGGGGGTTTACCTGCTCTAGGGCTCGTTTGACCATAAAAATGGGCCATTTTGGTCGTGAGGGCCAACTAGCTCCATTGATAAGGTTTTAACGGACGTCCAGGTAAAATTTTGGTAAAAATAAGGACGGAATTCCGGATCACCAAAAAATCCGTGGATTATAGCACACGAAAATCAGTTAAATGGGTGGTTTACCTGCTCTAGGACTTATTTCTCTTTGAAAATTGACCATTTTGGCTGTGAAGGCCAACTGGCTTCATAGATACGGTCTTAACGGACGTTCAGGTATAATTTTTGGAAAAATTAGGTCGGAATTGTGGATCACCAAAAAATCCGTTGACAATAGCACACTAAAATTGGTAAAATTGGGGTCTTACCTGCCCCAGGTCTCGTTTGACCTTGAAAATGGGCCATTCTTGCCGTGATGGACAACTGGCTCCATAGGTAAGGTTTTAACGGACGTCCAGGTTGAATATTGGCAAAAAATGAGGTTGGAATTCTGGATCACCAAAAAAGATGGTGAACTATAGCACACGAAAATCGGCCAAAAGGGGGTTTACCTGCTCTAGGGCTCATTTGTCCTTGAAAATGGGGCATTTTGGCCGTGATGGCCAACTGGCTCAATAAATAAGGTCTTAATGGACATCCAGGTATAATTTTAGCAAAAATTAGGTCAGAATTATGGATCACCAAAAAAGATGGTGAATTATATCACCCGAAAATCATCTAAATGCGGGTTTACCTGCTCTAGGGCTCATTTGACCTTGAAAATAGGCCATTTTGGCCGTGAGGGACAACTGGCTCCATAGATAAGGTCTTTACGGACGTCCAGGTAAAATTTTGGCAAAAATGAGGTTGGAATTCTGGATCACCAAAAAATCCGTGAACTATAGCACCCAAATATCGGTAAAATGGGGTTTACCTACTCTAGGGCTCATTTGACCTTGAAAATGGCCCATTCTGGACGTGAGGGTCAACTTGATCCATAGGTAAGGTCTTTACAGACGTCTAGGTAAAATTTTGGCAAAAATGAAGTCGAAATTGTGGATCAACAAAAAAAATGGTGAACTATAACACCCGAAAATCATCTAAATGGGGGTTTACCTGCTCTAGGGCTCATTTGACCTTGAAAATAGGCCATTTTGGCCGTGAGGGACAGCTGTCTCCATAGATAAGGTTTTAACGGACGTACAGGTGAAATATTAGCAAAAATGAGGTCAGAATCTGGATCACCAAAAAAGATGGTGACCTATAGGACACGAAAATCAGCAAAATGGGGGTTTACTTGCTCTAGGGCTCAGTTGACATTAAAAATGGGCCATTTTGGTCGTAAGGAACAACTAGCTCCGTAGATATGGTCTTACCGGACGTCCAGGTAAAATTTTGGCAAAAATGAGTTCGGAATTCCGGATCACCAAAAAATTTGTGGACTATAGGACACAAAAATCAACAAAATGGGGGGTTTACCTGCTCTAGGGCTCGTTTGACCATAAAAATGGGCCATTTTGGTCGTGAGGGCCAACTAGATCCATTGATAAGGTCTTAACGGATGTCCAGGTAAAATTTTGGTAAAAATGAGGTCGGAATTCTGGATCACCAAAAAATCCGTGGATTATAGCACACAAAAATCAGTTAAATGGGTGGTTTACCTGCTCTAGGACTCATTTCTCTTTGAAAATTGACCATTTTGGCTGTGAAGGCCAACTGGCTTCATAGATACGGTCTTAACGGACGTTCAGGTATAATTTTTGGAAAAATTAGGTCGGAATTGTGGATCACCAAAAAATCTGTTGACTATAGCACACTAAAATTGGTAAAATGGGGGGCTTACCTGCCCTAGGTCTCGTTTGACCTTGAAAATGGGTCATTCTTGCCGTGATGGCCAATTGGCTACATAGGTAAGGTTTTAACGGACGTCCAGGTTGAATATTGGCAAAAAATGAGGTTGGAATTCTGGATCACCAAAAAAGATGGTGAACTATATCACACGAAAATCGGCCAAAAGGGGGTTTACCTGCTCTAGGGCTCATTTGTCCTTGAAAATGGGGCATTTTGGCCGTGATGGCCAACTAGCTCAATAAATAAGGTCTTAACGGACATCCAGGTGTAATTTTACAAAAAATTAGGTCAGAATTTTTGATCATCAAAAAAGATGGTGAACTATATCACCCGAAAATCATCTAAATGGGGGTTTACCTGCCCTAGTGCTCATTTGACCTTGAAAATAGGCCATTTTGGCCGTGAGGGACAACTGGCTCCATAGATAAGGTCTTTACGGATGTCTAGGTAAAATTTTGGCAAAAATGAGGTCGGAATTCTGGATCACCAAAAAATTCGTGAACTATAGCACACAAATATCGATTAAATGGGGTTTACCTATTCTAGGGCTAATTTGACCTTGAAAATGGGACATTCTGGACGTAAGGTTCAACTCGCTCCATAGGTAAGGTCTTTACGGACGTCTAGGTAAAATTTTGGCAAAAATGAGGTCGGAATATTGGATCAGCAAAAAAGATGGTGAAGTATATCACCCGAAAATCATCTAAATGGAGGTTTACCTGCTCTAGGGCTCATTTGACCTTGAAAATTGGCCATTTTGGCCGTGAGGGACAGCTGGCTCCATAGATAAGGTCTTAACGGACGTACAGGTGAAATATTGGCAAAAATGAGGTCAGAATTCTGGATCAGCAAAAAATCGGTGGACTATAGCACATGAAAATCGGTTAAATAGGGGGCTTACCTGCTCTAGGTCTCGTTTGACCTTGAAAATGGGTTATTCTGGCCATGAGGGCCAACTGGCTTCTTAGGTTAGGTTTTAACGGACATCCAGGTTAAATATTGACAAAAATGAGGTCGGAATTCCGGATCACAAAAAAAGATGGTGAACTATAGCACATGTAAATCGGCCAAAAGAGGGTTTACATGCTTTAGTGCTCATTTGTCCTTGAAAATGGGCCATTTTGGCCATGAGGGATAACAGGCTCCATAGATACGGTCTTAAAGGACGTCCAGGTATAATTTTAGCAAAAATTAGGTCGGAATTCTGGATCACCAAAAAATATGTGGACTATAGCACACGAAAACAAGTAAAATGTGGGGTTTACCTACTGTAGGGCTCATTTAGCCTTGAAAATGGGCCATTTTGGCCGTGAGGGCTAACTGGATCCATAGATACAGTCTTAACGGACGTCCAGGTATAATTTTTGCAAAAATTAGGTCAGAATTCTGGATCATCATAAAATATGTGGACTATAGCACACGAAAATTGGTAAAATGGGGGGTTTATTTGCTCTAGGTCTCGTTTGACCTTGAAAATGGGTCATACTGTCCGTGAGGGTTAATTGGATCCATAGGTAAGGTTTTAATGGATGTCCAAGTTAAATATTGGCAAAAATGAGGTCGGAATTCTGGATCACCAAAAAAGATGGTGAAGTAAAGCACACGAAAACGGCCAAAAGAGGTTTTACCTTCTCTAGGGCTCATTTGTCCTTGAAAATGGGCCATTTAGGCCGTGAGGGCCAACAGGCTCCATAGATACGGTCTTAANTCCATAGATACAGTCTTAACGGACGTCCAGGTATAATTTTTGCAAAAATTAGGTCGGAATTCTGGATCATCATAAAATATGTGGACTATAGCACACGAAAATAGGTAAAATGGGGGGTTTATTTGCTCTAGGTCTCGTTTGACCTTGAAAATGGGTCATACTGTCCGTGAGGGTTAATTGGATCCACAGGTAAGGTTTTAATGGACGTCCAAGTTAAATATTGGCAAAAATGAGGTCGGAATTCTGGATCACCAAAAAAGATGGTGAAGTAAAGCACACGAAAACGGCCAAAAGAGGGTTTACCTTCTCTAGGGCTCATTTGTCCTTGAAAATGGGCCATTTAGTCCGTGAGGGCCAACAGGCTCCATAGATACAGTCTTAACGGACGTCCAGGTATAATTTTAGCCAAAATTAGGTTGGAATTCTGGATCACCAAAAAATATGTGGACTATAGCACATGAAAATCGGTAAAATGGGGGGGTTTACCTGCTTTAGGGATCGTTTGACCTTGAAAATGGGCGATTTTGGCCGTGAGGGCCAACCGGCTCCATAGATAAGGTCTTAACCGATGTCCACGTAAAATTTTGGAAAAAATGAGGTTGGAATTCTGGATCACCAAAAAATCTATGGACTATAGCATACAAAAATTGGTAAAATGGGCGTCTTACCTGCTCTAGGTTTCGTTTGACCTTGAAAATGGGTCATTCTGGCCGTGAGGTCCAACTGTCTCCATAGGTAAGGTTTTAATGGATGTCCCGGTTAATTATTGGCAAAAATGAGGCCGAAATTCTGGATCACCAAAAAAGATGGTGAACTATAGCACACGACACTCGGCCAAAAGGGGGTTTACCTGCTCTAGGGCTCATTTGTGCTTGAAAATGGGCCACTTTGGCTGTAAGGGGCAACAAGCTCCATAGATACGGTCTTAACGGACGTCTGGGTATAATTTTAGCAAAAATTTGGTCGGAATTTTGGATCACCAAAAAATATGTGGACTATAGGAAACGAAAATCGGTAAAATGGGGTTTTAACGGACGTCCAGGTTAAATTTTGGCAAAAATGAGGTCGAAATTATGTATAACCAAAAAATCTATGGACTATAGCACAGTAAAATCGGTAAAATAGGGGGTTTACCTCATCTAGGTCTCGTTTTACCTTGAAAATGGGTCATTCTGGCCGTGAGGGCCAACTGGCTCCATAGGTAATATCTTAACGAATGTCTAGGTTAAATATTGTCAAAAATGAGGTTAGAATTCTGGATCACCAAAAAAGATGGTGACCTATAGGACACGAAAATCAGCAGAATAGCGGTTTACTTGCTCTAGGGATCATTTGACCTTAAAAATAGGTCACTTTGGTCATGAGGGCCAACTAGCTCCATAGATAAGGTCTTAACGGACGTCCAAGTAAAATTTTGGCAAAAATGAGGTCGGAATTCCGGATAACCAAAAAATTTGAGGACTATAGCACACGAAAATCAGTAAAATGGGAGGTTTATCTACTCTAGGGTTCATTTGGCCTTGAAAATGGGCCATTTTGGCCGTGAGGGCCAACTATCTCCATAGATACGGTCTTAATGGACGTCCAGGTATAATTTTAGCAAAAATTAGGTCGGAATTCTGGATCACCAAAAAAGAGGGTGACCTATAGGACACGAAAATTGGTAAAATGGGGGTTTACCTGCTCTATGGGTCGTTTGACCTTGAAATGGGCCATTTTGGTCGTGAGGGCCAACTGGCTCCATAGATAAGCTCTTAATGGACGTCCAGGTAAAATTTTGGCAAAAATGAGGTCGGAATTCTAGATCACCAAAAAATCTGTGGATTATAGCACACAAATATCGGTAAAATGGGGGTTTACCTACTCTAGGGCCCATTAGACCTTGAAAATGGGTCATTCTAAACATGAGGGTCAACTGGCTCTATAAGTAAGGTCTTTACGGACGTTTAGGTAATATTTTGGCAAAAATGAGGTCGGAATTCTGGATCAGCAAAAAAGATGGTGAACTATAGCACATGAAAATCGTCGAAATGGGGGTTTACCTGCTCTAGGGTACATTTTACCTTGAAAATGGGCCATTTTGGTCCTGAGGTACAGTTGTCTCCATAGCTAAGGTCTTAACAGACGTCCTGGTATAATTTTTGCAAAAATGAGGTCGGAATTCTGTATCACCAAAAAATCTGTGGACTATAGCATACGATAATAGGTAAAATAGGGGGTTTACCTGCTCTAGGGCTCGTTTGACCTTGAAAATGGGTCATTTCGGTCGTGAGGGTCAACTGGCTCCACAGATAAGGTCTTAACGGACGTCCATGTTAAATTTTGGCAAAAATGAGGTCGAAATTATGGATAACCAAAAAATCTATGGACTATAGCACACTAAAATCAGTAAAATGGGGGGTTTACCTCATCTAGGTCTCGTTTTACCTTGAAAATGGGTCATTCTGGCCGTGAGGGCCAACTTGCTCTATAGGTAATGTCTTAACGGACGTCTAGGTTAAATATTGTCAAAAATGAGGTTAGAATTCTGGATCACCAAAAAAGATGGTGACCTATAGGACACGAAAATCAGCAAAATAGTGGTTTACCTGCTCTAGGGATCATTTGACCTTAACAATGGGTCACTTTGGTCGTGAGGGCCAACTAGCTCCATAGATAAGGTCTTAACGGACGTCCAAGTAAAATTTTGGCAAAAATGAGGTCGGAATTCCGGATAACCAAAAAATTTGAGGACTATAGCACACGAAAATCAGTAAAATGGGAGGTTTATCTACTCTAGGGCTCATTTACCCTTCAAAATGGGCCATTTTGGCCCTGAGGGCCAACTGTCTCCATAGATACGGTCTTAATGGACGTCCAGGTATAATTTTAGCAAAAATTAGGTCGGAATTCTGGATCACCAAAAAATCCGTGGACTATAGCATACGAAAATCGCTAAAATGGGTGGCTTACCTGCTCTAGGTCTCGTTTGACTTTGAAAATAGGTCATTCTGGTCGTGAGGGCCAACTAGCTAAATAGATAAGGTCTTAACGGACGTCCAGGTAAAATTTTGGCAAAAATGAGGTTGGAATTCTGGATCACCAAAAAATACGTGGATTATAGTACACAAAAATTGGTAAAATTGGGGGCCTACCTGCTATAGGGCTCGTTTGACGTTGAAAGTGGGGAATTCTGGCCGTGAGGGCCAACTGGCTCCACAGGTAAGGTATTAACGGATGCCAGGTTAAATATTGGTAAAAATTAGGTCGGTATTCTGGATCACCAAAACAGATGGTGAATTATAGCACACGAAAATCGGCCAAAAGGGGGTTTACCTGCTCTACAGCTCATTTGTCCTTGAAAATGGGCCATTTTGGCCATGAGGGCCAACAGGCTCCATAGATACTGTCTTAACGGACGTCCAGGTACAAGTTTAGCAAAATTTATGTCTGAATTCTGGATCACCAAAAAATATGTGGACTATAGCACACGAAAATCGGTAAAATGAGGGGTTTACCTGATCTAGGGATCGTTTAACCTTGGAAATGGGCCATTTTTGACCGTTAGGGCCAACTGGCTCCATAGATAAGGTCTTAACGTACGTCCAGGTAAATTTAGGCAAAAATGTGGTTGGAATTCTGGATCACCAAAATATCCGTGGATTATAGCACACAAAAATTGGTAAAATGGGGGTTTACCTACTCTAGGGCTCGCTTGACGTTGAAAGTGGGGTATTCTGGCCGTGAGGGCCAACTGGCTCCATAGGTAAGGTCTTTACGGAGGTGCGGGTAAAATTTTGGCAAAAATGACGTCGAAATTTTGGATCACCAAAATAGATGGTGAACTATAGCACACGAAAGTCAGCCAAATGGGGGTTTACCTTCTCTAGGGCTCTTTTGACCTTGAAAATAGGCCATTTTGGCCACAAGGGCCAACTGACTCCATAGATAAGGTCTTAACTGACGTCCAGGGAAAACTTTGGCAAAAATGAGGTTGGAATTCTGGATCACCAAAAAATTCGTGGACTATAGCACACAAAAATCGATAAAATGGGGGTTTACCTACTCTAGGGTTCGTTTGACCTTGAAAATGGGATATTCTGGCCGTGAGGTCCAACTGGCTGCATAGGTAAGGTCTTCACGGACGTCCATGTTATATTATGGCAAAAATGACGTCGGAATTCTAGATCACCAAAAAAGATGATGAACTATAGCACACGAAAATCGGCCAAATAGGGGTTTACCTGCTCTAGGATTCATATGACCTTCAGAATGGGCCATTTTGGCCGTGAGGGCCAACTGGCTCCATAGAGAAGGTCTCAACGGACGTCCAGGTATAATTTTAGCAAAAATTTGTTCGGAATTCTTGATCACCAAAAAATCCGTAGACTATAGCACAAAAAAAAATTTGGTAAATTGGGGGTTTACCTGCTCTAGGTCTCGTTTGACCTTGAAAATGGGCCATTCTGGCCATGAGAACTAACTGGCTCCATAGGTAAGGTCTTTGCGGACGTCCAGGTAAAATTTTAGCAAAAATGAGGTCGTATTATAGATCACCAAAAAAGATGGTGAACTATAGCACACAAAAATAGGCCAAATAGGGGTTTACCTGCTCTAGGGCTCATTTGACCTTGAAAATGGGCCATTTTGGCCGTAAGGGACAACTGGCTCTATAGATGAGGTGTTAACGGACATCCAGTTATATTTTTGGCAAAAATGAGGTCGGAATTTCGGATCACCAAAAAATTTATGGACTATAGCACATGAAAATCGATAAAATGGGGGGTTTACCTACTCTAGCGCTCATTTGGCCTTGAAAATGGGCCATTTTGGACATGAGGGAAAATTGGCCACATATATAACGTCTTAACGGACAGCCAGGTAAAATTTTAGCAAAAATGAGGTCGATATTTCGGATCACCAAAAAATCTGTGGACTATAGCACAAGAAAATCGATAAAATTGGGGATTACTTGCTATAGGGCTCGTTTAACCTTGAAAATTGGCCATTTTGTCCGTGAGGGGCAACTGGCTTCATAGATAACGTCGTAACGAACCTCCAGGCAAAACTTTGGCAAAAATGAGGTCGGAATTCTGGATCACCAAAAAATTTGTGGACTATCGCTCATGAAAATCGGTAATATAGGGATTTACCTGTTCTATGGGTCGTTTGACATTGATAAAGGGCCATTTTGGTCGTGAGGGTCAACTGGCTCCGTAGATAAGGTCTTTACTGATGTCCAGGTAAAATTTTGGCAAAAATGAGGTCGGAATTTTTTATCAGCAAAAAAGATGGTCAACTATAGGACACAAAAATCGGCCAAATGGGGGCTTACCTGCTTAGGTCGTTTGACCTTGAAAATGTGCCATTCTGGCCGTGAGGGCCAACTGGCTCCATAGGTAATGTACTAACGGATGTCCAGGTTAAGTATTGGCAAAAATGATGTCAGAATTCTGGATCACAAAAAAAGATGGTGGCCTATAGGACACGAAAATTAGCAAAATAGGGGGTTTACCTGCTCTAGGGTTCGTTTGACCTTAAAAATGGGCCATTTTGGTCATGAGGGCCAACTAGCTGAGTAGATAAGGTTTTAACGGACGTCCAGGTAAAATTTTGGCATAAATGAGGTCGAAATTTCAGTTCACCAAAAAAACTTTGGACTATAGCACACGAAAATCAGTAAAATGTGGGTTTACCTGTTCTAGGGCTCGTTTGACTTTGAAAATGTGCCATTTTGATCGTGAGGGTCAACTGTGTCCATAGATAAGGTCTTAACGGACGTCCAGGTTAAATTTTGGAAAAAATGAGGTCGGATTTCTGGATCACCAAAAAACCCATGGACTCTAGCACACTAAAATTGGTAAAATGGGGGATTTACCTCATCTAGGCCTCGTTTGACTTTGAAAATAGGCTATTATTGCCGTGAGGGCCACTGGCTCCATAGGTAATGTCTTAACGGACGTCCAGGTTAAATATTGGCAAAAATGAGGTCAAAATTCTGGATCACCAAAAAAGAAGGTGACCTATAGGACACGAAAATCAGTAAAATTGAGGGTTTACTTGCTCTAGGGCTTGTTTGACATTAAAAATGGGCCATATTGGTCGTAAGGGACAACTAGCTCCGTAGATATGGTCTTAACGGACGTCCAGGTAAAATTTTGGCAAAAATGAGGTCGGAATTCCGGATCACCAAAAAATTTGTGGACTATAGGACACGAAAATCAATAAAATGGAGGGTTTACTTGCTCTAGGGCTCGTTTGACCATAAAAATGGGCCATTTTGGTCGTGAGGGCCAACTAGCTCCATTGATAAGGTCTTAACGGACGTCCCGGTAAAATTTTGGTAAAAATAAGGTCGGAATTCCGGATCACCAAAAATCCGTGGATTATAGCACACGAAAATCAGTTAAATGGGTGGTTTACATGCTCTAGGACTCATTTCTCTTTGAAAATTGACCATTTTGGTTGTGAAGGCCAACTGGCTTCATAGATACGGTCTTAACGGACGTTCAGATATAATTTTTGGAAAAATTAGGTCGGAATTGTGGATCACCAAAAAATCCGTTGACTATAGCACACTAAAATTGGTAAAATGGGGGGCTTACCTGCCCTAGGTCTCGTTTGACCTTAAAAATGGGCCATTCTTGCCGTGATGGCCAACTGCCTCCATAGGTAAGGTTTTAACGGACGTCCAGGTTGAATATTGGCAAAAAATGAGGTTGGAATTCTGGATCACCAAAAAAGATGGTGAACTATAGCACACGAAAATCGGCCAAAAGGGGGTTTACCTGCTCTAGTGCTCATTTGTCCTTGAAAATGGGCCATTTTGGCAGTGAAGACGTCCAGGTATAATTTCTACAATTATTAGATCAGAATTCTTGATCACTAAAAAAAATGTGGACTATAGCACACGAAAATCGGTAAAATGTGAGGTTTACCTGCTCTAAGGATTGTTTGACCTTGAAAATGGGACATTTTGGCTATGAGGGCCAACTGGCTCGATAGATGAGGTCTTAACGGACGTCCAGGTAAAATTTTGGCAAAACTGAGGTTGGAATTCTGGATCAACAAAAATCCGTAGACAATGGCACACAAAAATTGGTAAAATGGGGGTTTACCTTCTCTAGTGCTCGTTTGACCTTGAAAGTGGGGAATTATGGCCGTGACAGACAACTGGCTCCATAGGTAAGGTCTTTACGGACGTCTAGGGAAAATTTTGGCAAAAATGAGGTCGGAATTCTGGATCACCAAAAAATCCGTGAACTATAGCACACAAATATCGGCAAAATGGGGTTTACCTACTCTAGGGGTCATTTGACCTTGAAAATGGGCCATTCTGGACGTGAGGGTCAACTCGCTCCATAAGTAAGGTCTTTTCGGACGTCTAGGTAAAATTTTGGCAAAAATGAGGTCGGAATTATGGATCAGCAAAAAAGATGGTGAACTATATCACCCAAAAATCATCTAAATGGGGGTTTACCTGCTCTAGGGCTCATATGACCTTGAAAATAGGCCATTTTGGCTGTGAGGGACAGCTGGCTCCATAGATAAGGTCTTAACGGACGTACAGGTGAAATACCGGCAAAAATGAGGTCAGAATTCTGGATCACCAAAAAAGATGGTGACCTATAGGACACGAAAATCAGCAAAATGGGGGGTTTACCTGCTCTAGGGCTCATTTGACCTTAAAAATGGTCCATCTTGGTCGTGAGGGCCAACTAGTTCAATATCTAAGGTCTTAACAAATGTCCAGGTAAAATTTTGGCAAAAATGAGGTCGGATTCTGGTTCACCAAAAAATCCAATGCACTATAGCACACGAAAATCAGTAAAATATGGGGTTTACCTGCTCTAGGGCTCATTTAGCCTTGAAAATGGCTCATTTTGGCCGTGAGGGCCAACTGGCTCCATAGATACGGTCTTAACGGACATCCAGGTATAATTTTAGCAAAAATTTCGTCGAAATTCTGAATCATCAAAAAATATATGGACTATAGCACACGAAAATCGGTAAAATGGGGGGTTTACCTATTCTAGGGCTCGTTTGACCTTAAAAATGGGCCATTTTGGTCGTGAGGGCCAACTAGCTCCATAGATAAGCTCTTAACGGACGTCCAGGTAAAATTTTTGCAAAAATAAGGTCGGAATTCTGGTTCACCAAAAAATCCAATGGACTATAGCACACGAAAATCAGTAAAATATGGGGTTTACCTGCTCTAGGGTTCATTTAGCCTTGAAAATGGGACATTTTAGCCGTGAGGGCCAACCGGCTCCATAGATACTGTCTTAACGGACATCTAGGTAAAATTTTGGCAAAAATGAGGTCGGAATTTCGGATCACCAAAAAATTTGTGGACTATAGGACACGAAAATCAGCAAAATGTGGGTTTACCCGCTCTAGGGCTCGTTTGACCATAAAAATGGGCCATTTTGGTCTTGAGGGCCAACTAGCTCCATAGATAAGCTCTTAACGGACGTCCAGGTAAAATTTTTGCAAAAATAAGGTCGGAATTCTGGTTCACCAAAAAATCCAATGGACTATAGCACACGAAAATCAGTAAAATATGGGGTTTACCTGCTCTAGGGCTCATTTAGCCTTGAAAATGGGACATTTTAGCCGTGAGGGCCAACCGGCTCCATAGATACGGTCTTAACGGACATCCAGGTAAAATTTTGGCAAAAATGAGGTTGGAGTTCCGGATCACCATATAATTTGTGGACTATAGGACACGAAAATCAGCAAAATGGGGGTTTACCCGCTCTAGGGCTCGTTTGACCATAAAAATGGGCCATTTTGGTCATGAGGGCCAACTAGCTCCATTGATAAGGTCTTAACGGACGTCCAGGTAAAATTTTGGTAAAAATGAGGTCGAAATTCTGGATCACCAAAAAATCCGTGGATTATAGCACACGAAAATCAGTTAAAAGGGTGGTTTACCTGCTCTAGGACTCATTTCTCTTTGAAAATTGACCATTTTGGCTGTGAAGGCCAACTGGCTTCATAGATACGGTCTTAACAGACGTTCAGGTATAATTTTTGGAAAAATTAGGTCGAAATTGTGGATCACCAAAAAATTCGTTGACTATAGCACACTAAAATCGGTAAAATGGGGGGCTTACCTGCCCTAGGTCTCGTTTGACCTTGAAAATGGGCCATTCTTGCCGTGATGGCCAACTGGCTCCATAGGTAAGGTTTTAACGGACGTCCAGGTTGAATATTGGCAAAAAATGAGGTTGGAATTCTGGATCACCAAAAAAGATGGTGAACTATAGCACACGAAAATCGGCCAAAATGGAGTTTACCTGCTCTAGGGCTCATTTGTCCTTGAAAATGGGCCATTTTGGCCGTGAAGACGTCAAGGTATAATTTTTACAATTATTAGGTCAGAATTCTTGATCACTAAAAAATTTGTGGACTATAGCACACGAAAATCGGTAAAATGTGGGGTTTACCTGCTCTAAGGATTGTTTGACCTTGAAAATGGGCCATTTTGGCCGTGAGGGCGAACTGGCTCGATAGATGAGGTCTTAACGGACGTCCAGGTAAAATTTTGGCAATACTGAGGTTGGAATTCTGGATCAACAAAAAATCCGTGGACAATGGCACACAAAAATTGGTAAAATGGGGGTTTACCTACTCTAGTGCTCGTTTGACTTTGAAAGTGGGAATTATGGCCGTGACGGACAACTGGCTCCATAGATAAGGTCTTTACGGACGTCTAGGTAAAATTTTGGCAAAAATGAGGTCGGAATTCTGGATCACAAAAAAATCTGTGAACTATGCACACAAATATCGGTAAAATGGGGTTTACCTACTCTAGGGGTCATTTGACCTTGAAAATGGGCCATTCTGGACGTGAGGGTCAACTTGCTCCATATGTAAGGTCTTTACGGACGTCTAGGTAAAATTTTGGCAAAAATGAGGTCGGAATTGTGGATCAGCAGAAAAGATGGTGAACTATAACACCCGAAAATCATCTAAATAGGGGTTTACCTGCTCTAGGGCTCATTTGACCTTGAAAATAGGCCATTTTGGCCGTGAGGGACAGCTGGCTCCATAGATAAAGTCTTAACGGACGTACAGGTGAAATATTGGCAAAAATGAGGTCAGAATTCTGGATCACCAAAAAAGATGGTGACCTATAGGACACGAAAATCAGCAAAATGGTGGGTTTACCTGCTCTAGGGCTCATTTGACCTTAAAAATGGTCCATCTTTGTCGTGAGGGCCAACTAGCTCAATAGATAAGGTCTTAACAAACGTCCAGGTAAGATTTTGGAAAAAATGAGGTCGGAATTCTGGTTCACCAAAAAATCCAATAGACTATAGCACACGAAAATCAGTAAAATATGGGGTTTACCTGCTCTAGGGCTCATTTAGCCTTGAAAATGGGTCATTTTGGCCATGAGGGCCAACTGGCTCCATAGATACGGTCTTAACGGACATCCAGGTATAATTTTAGCAAAAATTAGGTCGGAATTCTGAATCATCAAAAAATATATGGACTATAGCACACGAAAATCGGTAAAATGGGGGGTTTACCTATTCTAGGGCTCGTTTGACCTTAAAAATGGGCCATTTTGGTCGTGAGGGCCAACTAGCTCCATAGATAAGCTCTTAACGGACGTCCAGGTAAAATTTTGGCAAAAATAAGGTCAAAATTCTGGATCAGCAAAAAATTGGTGGACTATAGCACATGAAAATCGGTTAAATAGGGGGCTTACCTGCTCTAGGTCTCGTTTGACCTTGAAAATGGGTTATTCTGGCCGTGAGGGCCAACTGGCTCCTTAGGTTAGGTTTTAACGGACGTCCAGGTTAAATATTGACAAAAATGAGGTCGGAATTCCGGATCACAAAAAAAGATGGTGAACTATAGCACATGTAAATCGGCCAAAAGAGGGTTTACATGCTCTAGTGCTCATTTGTCCTTGAAAATGGGCCATTTTGGCCATGAGGGATAACAGGCTCCATAGATACGGTCTTAACGGACGTCCAGGTATAATTTTAGCAAAAATTAGGTCAGAATTCTGGATCACCAAAAAATATGTGGACTATAGCACACGAAAACAAGTAAAATGTGGGGTTTACCTACTGTAGGGCTCATTTAGCCTTGAAAATGGGTCATTTTGGTCGTGAGGGCTAACTGGCTCCATAGATACAGTCTTAACGGACGTCCAGGTATAATTTTTGCAAAAACTATGTCGGAATTCTAGATCATCAAAAAATATGTGGACTATAGCACACGAAAATCGGTAAAATAGGGGGTTTATTTGCTCTAGGTCTCGTTTGACCTTGAAAATGGGTCATACTGTCCGTGAGGGTCAATTGGCTCTAAAGGTAAGGTTTTAATGGACGTCCAAGTTAAATATTGGCAAAAATGAGGTCGAAATTCTGGATCACCAAAAAAGATGGTGAAGTAAAGCATACGAAAATCGGCCAAAAGAGGGTTTACCTTCTCTAGGGCTCATTTGTCCTTGAAAATGGGCTATTTTGGCCGTGAGGGCCAACAGGCTCCATAGATACGGTCTTAACGGACGTCCAGGTATAATTTTAGCAAAAATTAGGTTGGAATTCAAGATCACCAAAAAATATGTGGACTATAGCACATGAAAATCGGTAAAATGGGGGGTTTGCCTGCTTTAGGGATCGTTTGACCTTGAAAATGGGCCATTTTGGCCGTGAGGGCCAACCGGCTCCATAGATAAGGTCTTAACCGATGTCCACGTAAAATTTTGGAAAAAATGTGGTTGGAATTCTGGATCACCAAAAAATCTATGGACTATAGCACATAAAAATTGGTAAAATGGGCGGCTTACCTGCTCTAGGTTTCGTTTGACCTTGAAAATGGGTCATTCTGGCCGTGAGGTCCAACTGTCTCCATAGGTAAGGTTTTAACGGATGTCCCGGTTAATTATTGGCAAAAATGAGGTCAAAATTCTGGATCACCAAAAAAGATGTTGAACTATAGCACACGAAACTCGGCCAAAAGGGGGTTTATCTGCTCTAGGGCTCATTTGTGCTTGAAAATGGGCCACTTTGGCCGTAAGGGCCAACAAGCTCCATAGATACGGTCTTAACGGACGTCTAGGTACAATTTTAGCAAATATTTGGTCGAAATTTTGGATCACCAAAAAATATGTGGACTATAGCAAACGAAAATCGGTAAAATGGGGGGTTTACATGCTCTAGGGCTCGTTTGACCTTGAAAATAAGCCATTTTGGTCGTGACGGCCAATTAGCTCAATAGATAAGGTCTTAATGAACGTCCAGGTAAAGTTTTGGAAAAAATAAGGTCGGAATTTTGGATCACCTAAAAATCTGTAGATTATGCACACAAAAATCGGTAAAATGGTGGGTTTACCTTCTCTAGGGCTCGTTTTACCTTGAAACTAGGCCATTTTGGTCGTGAGGGTCAACTGGCTACATAGATAAGGTCTTAACGGATGTCCAGGTTAAATTTTTGCAAAATTGAGGTCAGAATTCTAGATCACCAAAATATCTGTGGATTATAGCACACTAAAATTGGTAAAATGGACGGTTTACCTCATCTAGGTCTCGTTTGATCTTTAAAATGGGCCATTCTGGTAGTGAGGGCCAACTGGCTCCATATTGGCAAAAATGAGGTCAGAATTCTGGATCGACCAAAAAAGATGGTGACCTATAAGACATGAAAATCAGCAAAACGGGGGATTTACCTACTCTAGGGCTCGTTTGACCTTAATAATGGGTCATTTTAGTCGTGAGGCCCAAATAGCTCCATAGATAATGTCTTAATGGACATCCAGGTAAAATTTTGGCAAAAATGAGGTCGGAATTCTGGATCACCAAAAAATCCATGGACTATAGCGCAAGAAAATCGGTAAAATGCGGGGTTTACCTACTCTAGGGATCGTTTGACCTTGAAAATAGGTCATTTTGGCCGTGAGGGCCAACTGGCTACATAGATAATGTCTTAACGGACGTCCAGGTAATATTTTGGCAAAAATGAGGTCGGAATTCTAGATCACCAAAAAATCTTTGGACTATAGCACACGAAAATCGGTAAAATGGGGGGTTTACCTGCTCTATGGGTCGTTTGACCTTGAAATGGGCCATTTTGGTCGTGAGGGCCAACTGGCTCCATAGATAAGGTCTTAATGGACGTCCAGGTAAAATTTTGGCAAAAATGAGGTCGAAATTATGGATCACCAAAAAATCAGTGGATTATAGCACACAAATATCGGTAAAATGGGGGTTTACCTACTCTAAGGCTCATTAGACCTTGAAAATGGGCCATTCTAAACGTGAGGGTCAATTGGCTCCATAAGTAAGGTCTTTACGGATGTTTAGGTAAAATTTTATTAAAAATGAGGTCGGAATTCTGGATCAGCAAAAAAGATGGTGAACTATAGCACATGAAAATCGTCGAAATGGGGGTTTACCTGCTCTAGGGTACATTTGACCTTGAAAATGGGCCATTTTGGTCGTGAGGTACAGTTGTCTCCATAGCTAAGGTCTTAACAGACGTCCATGTATAATTTTTGCAAAAATGAGGTCGGAATTCTGTATCACCAAAAAATCTGTGGACTATAGCACACGATAATCGGTAAAATTAGGGGTTTACCTGCTCTAGGGCTAGTTTGACCTTGAAAATGGGTCATTTTGGTCGTGAGGGTCAACTGGCTCCACAGATATGGTCTTAACGGACGTCCATGTTAAATTTTGGCAAAAATGAGGTCGAAATTCTGGATCACCAAAAAATACGTGGACTATAGCACACTAAAATCGGTAAAATGGAGGGTTTACCTTATCTAGGTATCGTTTGACTTTGAAAATGGGCCATTCTGGCCGTGAGGGCCAACTGGTTCCTTAGGTAATGTCTTAACGGACGTCCAGGTTAAATATTGGCAAAAATGAGGTTAGAGTTCAGGATCACCTAAAAAGATGGTGACCTATAGGACACGAAAATCAGCAAAAGGGGCCATTTTGGTCGTGAGGGAAAACTAGCTCCATAAATAAGGTCTTAACGGACGTCCAGGTAAAATTTTGGCAAAAATAAGGTCAGAATTCCGGATCACCAAAAAATCCATGGGCTAGCACACGAAAATTAGTAAAATGGGGGGTTTACCTGCTCTAGGGATCGTTTGACCTTAAAAAAGGGCCATTTTGGTCGTGAGGGCCAACTAGCTCCACGGATATAGTCCTAACGGACGTCCAGGTAAAATTTTGTCAAAAATGAGGTCGGTATTCCGGATGACCAAAAAATCCATAGACTATAGGACACGAAAATCAGCAAAATGGGGGTTTACCTGCTCTATGGCTCGTTTGGCCATAAAAATGGGCCATTTTGGTCGTGAGGGCTAACTAGCTCCATAGATAAGGTCTTAATGGACATCCAGGTAAAATTTTGGGAAAAATGAGGTTCGAATTCTGGATCAACAAAAATTTCATGCACTATAGCACACGAAAATCAGTAAAATGGGGGGTTTACCTGCTCTAGGGATCGTTTGACCTTGAAAATAGGCCTTTTTGGTCGTGCGGGCTAACTAGCTCCATAGATAAGGTCTTAACGGACGTCCAGGTAAAATTTTAGCAAAAATGAGGTCAGAATTTTGGATCACCAAAAACTCCGTGGACTATAGCACAATAAAATCGATAAAATGGGGGGTTTACCTCATCTAGGTCTCGTATGACCTTGAAAATCGGCCATTCTGGCTGTGAGGGCAAACTGGTTCCATAGGTAATGTCTTAACGGATGTCCAGGTTAAATACTGGCTAAAATGCGGTCAGAATTCTGGATCACCAAAAAAGATGGTGACCTATAGGACAAGAAAATCAGCAAAATAGGGGGTTTACTTGCTCTAGGGCTCATTTGACCTTAATAATGGGCCAATTTTGTCGTGAGGGCCAACTAGCTCCATAGATAAGGTCTTAACGGACGTCCAAGTAAAATTTTGGCAAAAATGAGGTCGGAATTCTGGATCACCGAAAAATCTGTGAACTATAACGCACGAAAATTAGTAAAATGGGTGGTTTACGTGCTCTAGGGCTCATTTAGTCTTGACTATGTGCCATTTTGGCCATGAGGCCCAACTAGCTCCGTAGATACGGTCTTAATGGACATCCAGGTATAATTTTAGCAAAAATTAGGTCAGAATTCTTGATCACCAGAAAATTCGTGGACTATAGCACACGAAAATTGGTAAAATGGGGGGCTTACCTGCTCTAGGTCTCGTTTGACCTTGAAAATGGGCCATTCTGGAAGTGAGGTCCAACTGGCTCCATAGGTAAGGTTTTAACGGACATCCAGGTTAAATATTGATAAAAATGAGGTCGGAATTCTGTATCTGTAAAAAAGATAGTGAACTATAGCACACGAAAATCGGCCAAAAGGGGGTTTATTTGCTCTAGGGCTCATTTGTCCTTGAAAATGGGCCATTTTGGCCGTGAGGGCTAATAGGTTCCATAGATCAGTCCTAACGGACGTCCAGGTATAATTTTAGCAAAAATTAGGTCGGAATTCTGGATCACGAAAAAATCCGTGGACTATAGCATACGATAATCGCTAAAATGGTTGGTTTACCCGCTCTAGGGCTCGTTTGACCTTGAAAATGGGTCATTTTGGTAGTGAGGGCCAACTAGATTCATAGATAAGGTGTTAACGGACGTCCAGGTAAAGTTTTGGCAATAATAAGGTTAGAATTTTGGATCACCTAAAAATCTGTAGACTATAGCACACGAAAATTGGTAAAATGGTGGGTTTACATGCTCTAGGGTCGTTTGACCTTGAAATTGGGCCATTTTGGTCGTGAGGGTCAACTGGCTCCATAGATAAGGTCTTAACGGACGTCCAGGTTAAATTTTGGCAAAACTAAGGTCGAAATTTTGGATCACCAAAAAATCTGTGGACTATAGCACACTAAAATCGGTAAAATGGGGGGTTTACCTCATCTAGGTCTCGTTTGACCTTAAAAATGGGCCATTTCGTCCGTGAGGGCCAACTGGCTCCATAGGTAATGTCTTAACGGACGTTTAGGTTTAATATTGGCAAAAATGAGGTCAGAATTATGGTTCACCAAAAAAGATGGTGAACTATAGCACACGAAAATCATCGAAATGGGGGTTTACCTGCTCTAGCGCTCATTTGACCTTGAAAATTGGCCATTTTGGTCGTGAGGGCAAGCTGTCTCCATAGATAAGGTCTTAACGGACGTCCAGGTATAATTTTGGCATAAATAAGGTCGAAATTCTGGATAACCAAAAAATCTGTGGACTATAGCATAAGATAATCGGTAAAATGGGGGGTTTACCTGCTCTAGGGCTCGTTTGACCTTGAAAATGGGCTATTTTGGTCGTGAGGATCAACTGTCTCCACAGATAAGGTCTTAACGGACGTCCATGTTAAATTTTGGCAAAAATGAGGTCGAAATTCTGGATCACCAAAAAATCTGTGGGCTATAGCACACGAAAATCAGCTAAATGGGGGGTTTACTTCCTCTAGGGCTCATTTGACCTTGAAAATAGGCCATTTTGGCCACGAGGACCAACTGACTCCATAGATAAGGTCTTAACTAACGTCGAAGAAAAATTTTGGCAAAAATGAGGTTGGAATTCTGGATCACCAAAAAATTTGTGGACTATAGTACACAAAAATTGATAAAATGGGGGTTTACCTACTCTAGGGTTCGTTTGACTTTGAAAATGGGATATTCTGGCCGTGAGGGCCAACTGGCTGCATAGGCAAGGTCTTTATGGACGTTGAGGTTATATTTTGGCAAAAATGACGTCGTAATTCTAGATCACCAAAAAAGATGGTGAACTATAGCACACGAAAATCGGCCAAATAGGGGTTTACCTGCTTTAGGGCTCATATAACTTTCAGAGTGCGCCATTTTGGCCGTGAGGGCCAACTGGCTCCATAGAGAAGGTCTCAACGGACGTCCAGGTATAATTTTAGCAAAAATTAGTTCGGAATTCTTGATCACCAAAAAATCCGTGGACTATAAGTACAAGAAAATCGGTAAAATTGGGGTTTACTTGCTATAGGGCTCGTTTAACCTTGAAATTGGGTCATTTTGGCCGTGAGGGCCAACTGGCTCCATAGATAATGTCTTAACGGACATCCGGGCAAAACTTTGTCAAAAATGAGGTTGGAATTCTTGATCACCCAAAAATTTGTGGACTATCGCACACAAAAATCAGTAAAATAGGGATTTACCTGTTTATATGGGTCGTTTGACATTGAAAATGGGCCATTTTGGTTGTGAGGGTCAACTGGCTCCATAGATAAGGTCTTTACTGATGTCCAGGTAAAATTTTTGCAAAAATGAGGTCGGAGTTCCGGTTCACCAAAAAATCTGTGGACTATAGCACACGAAAATCAGTAAAATGTGGGGTTTACCTGCTCTAAGGCTCATTTAGCCTTGAAAATGGGCCATTTTATCCATAAGGGCCAACTGGCTCCGTAGATACGGTCTTAACGGACGTCCAGGTATAATTTTAGCAAAAATTAGGTCAGAATTCTGCATTACTAAAAAATATGTGGAATATAGCACACGAAAATTGGTAAAAGAAGGGGTTTACCTGCTCTAGGGCTTGCTTGACCTTGAAAATGGGCCATATTGGTCGTGAGGGCCAACTAGCTGCATAGATAAGGTCTTAACGAAAGTCCAGATAAAGTTTTGGAAAATAAGGTCGTAATTTCGGATCACCTAAAAATCTATAGACTATAGCACACGAAAATCGGTAAAATGGTGGGTTTACCTGCTCTACGGTTCGTTTGACCTTGAAAATGTGCCATTTTGGTCGTGAGGGTCAACTGTGTCCGTAGATAAGGTCTTATCGGACGTCCAGGTTAAATTTTTGCAAAAATGAGGTCGGATTTCTGCATCACCAAAAAATCTGTGGACTATAGCACACTAAAATCGGTACAATAGGGGGTTTACCTCATCTAGGCCTCGTTTGACTTTGAAAATAGGCTATTATGGCCGTGAGGGCCACTGGTTCCATAGGTAATGTCTTAACGAATGTCCAGGTTAAATATTGGCAAATATGAGGTCGTAATTCTGGATCACCAAAAAAGAGGATGACCTATAGGACACGAAAATCAGTAAAATGGCGGGTTTTCTTGCTCTAGGGCTCGTTTGATCTTAAAAATGGGTCATTTTGGTCGTGAGGGCAAACTGGCTCCATAGATGAGGTCTTAACAAACGTCCAGGTAAAATTTTGGCAAAAATGAGGTCGGAATTCTGGATCACTAAATATCTGTGGACTATAGCACACAAGTCTCAGTAAATTGGGGTTTACCTACTTTAGGGCCCATTAGACCTTGAAAATGGACCATTCTGGACTTGAGGGTCAACTAACTCCATAGGGTAAGGTTTTTACGGACGTCTAGGTAAAATTTATGTAAAAATGAGGTCAGAATTATTGATCAACAAAAAAGATGGTGAACTATAGCACACGAAAATCGTCGAAATGGGGTTTACTTACTCTAGGGCACATTTGACCATGAAAATGGGCCATTTTGGTCGTTAGGGCCAGCTGGCTCCATAGATAAGTTCTTAACGGATGTCCAAGTAAAATTTTGTAAAAAATGAGGTTGGAATTCCGTATCACAAAATAATTCGTGGACTATAGCATACGATAATCGGTAAAATGGGTGGTTTACCTACTCTAGGGATCGTTTGATCTTGAAAATAGGCCATTTTGGACGTGAAGGTCAACTGGCTCCATAGATAAGGTCTTAACGGATATCCAGGTTAAATTTTGGCAAAAATGAGGTCGGAATTATGGATAACCAAAAAATATATGGACTATAGCACACTAAAATCGGTAAAATTGGGGGTTTACCTCATCTAAGTCTCGTTTTACCTTGAAAATGGGTCATTCTGGTCGTGAGGGCCAACTGGCTCAATAGGTAATGTCTTAACGGACGTCTAGGTTAAATATTGTAAAAAATGAGGTTAGAATTCTGGATCACCAAAAAAGATGGTGACCTATAGGACACGAAAATCAGCAAAATAGCGGTTTACCTGCTCTAGGGATCATTTGACCTTAAAAATGGGTCATTTTGGTCGTGAGGGCCAACTAGCTCCATAGATAAGGTCTTAACGGACGTCCAAGTAAAATTTTGGCAAAAATGAGGTCGGAATTTCGGATAACCAAAAAATCTGAGGACTATAGCACACGAAAATCAGTAAAATGGGAGGTTTATCTACTCTAGGGCTCATTTATCCTTGAAAATGGGCCATTTTGGCCGTGAGGGCCAACTGTCTCCACAGATACGGTCTTAATGGACGTCCAGGTATAATTTTAGCAAAAATTAGGTCGAAATTCTGGATCACCAAAAAATTTGTGGACTATAGCATACGAAAATCGCTAAAATGGGGGGCTTACCTGTTCTAGGTCTCGTTTGACTTTGAAAATAGGCCACTCTGGTCGTGAGGGCCAACTAGCTAAATAGATAAGGTCTTAACGGACGTCCAGGTAAAATTTTGGCAAAAATGAGGTTGGAATTCATGATCACCAAAAAATCCGTGCATTATAGTACACAAAAATTGGTAAAATGGGGGGCTTACCTACTCGAGGGCTCGTTTGACGTTGAAAGTGGGGAATTCTGGCCGTGAGAGCCAACTGACTCCATAGGTAAGGTATTAACGGATGCCCAGGTTAAATATTGGTAAAAATTAGGTCGGAATTCTGGATCACCAAAAAGGAAGGTGAATTATAGCACACGAAAATCGGCCAAAAGGGGGTTTACCTGCTCTAGGGCTCATTTGTCCTTAACAATGGGCCATTTTGGCCGTGAGGGCCAACAGGCTCCATAGATAATGTCATAACGGACATCCGGGTATAAGTTTAGCAAAATTTAGGTCTAAATTCTTGATCACCAGAAAATTCGTGGACTATAGCACACGAAAATCGGTAAAATGGTGGGCTTACCTGCACTAGGTCTCGTTTGACCTTGAAAATGAGCCATTCTGGACGTGAGGTCCAACTGGCTCCATAGGTAAGGTATTAACGGACGTCCAGGTTAAATATTGATAAAAATGAGGTCGAAATTCTGGATCTGTAAATAAGATAGTGAATTATAGCACACGAAAATCGGCCAAAAGGGGGTTTATTTGCTCTAGGGCTCATTTGTCCTTGAAAATGGGCCATTTTGGCCGTGAGGGGTAATAGGATCCATAGATACGGTCTTAACGGACGTCCAGGTATAATTTTAGCAAAAATTAGGTCAAAATTCTGGATCACGAAAAAATTCGTGGACTATAGCATACGATAATCGGTAAAATGGTGGTTTACCTGCTCTAGGGCTCGTTTGACCTTGAAAATGGGTCGTTTTGGTTGTGAGGGCCAACTAGCTTCATAGATAAGGTGTTAACGGACGTCCAGGTAAAGTTTTGGCAAAAATAAGGTCAGAATTTTGGATCACCTAAAAATCTGTAGACTATAGCACACGAAAATTGGTAAAATGGTGGGTTTACATGCTCTAGGGTCGTTTGACCTTGAAATTGGGCCATTTTGGTCGTGAGGGTCAACTGGCTCCATAGATAAGGTCTTAACGGACGTCCAGGTTAAATTTTGGCAAAACTAAGGTCGAAATTTTGGATCACCAAAAAATCTGTGGACTATAGCACCCTAAATTCGGTAAAATGGGGGGTTTACCTCATCTAGGTCTCGTTTGACCTTAAAAATGGGCCATTTCGTCCGTGAGGGCCAACTGGCTCCATAGGTAATGTCTTAACGGACGTCTAGGTTTAATATTGGCAAAAATGAGGTCAGAATTATGGTTCACCAAAAAAGATGGTGAACTATAGCACACAAAAATCGTTGAAATGGGGGTTTACCTGCTCTAGCGCTCATTTGACCTTGAAAATTGACTATTTTGGTCGTGAGGGCCAGCTGTCTCAATAGATAAGGTCTTAACGGACGTCCAAGTATAATTTTGGCAAAAATAAGGTCGGAATTCTGGATGACCAAAAAATCTGTGGACTATAGTATACGATAATCGGTAAAATGGAGGGGTTTACCTGCTCTAGGGCTCGTTTGACCTTGAAAACGGGCTATTTTGGTCGTGAGGGTCAACTGTCTCCACAGATAAGGTCTTAACGGACGTCCATGTTAAATTTTGGCAAAAATGAGGTCGAAATTCTGGATCACCAAAAAATCTGTGGACTATAGCACACGTAAATTAGCTAAATGGGGGGTTTACCTCCTCTAGGGCTCATTTGACCTTGAAAATAGGCCATTTTGGCCACGAGGGCCAACTCACTCCATAGATAAGGTCTTAACTAACGTCCAGGGAAAATTTTGGCAAAAATGAGGTTGGAATTCTGGATCACCAAAAAATTTGTAGACTATAGCACACAAAAATTGATAAAATGGGGGTTTACCTACTCTAGGATTCGTTTGACTTTGAAAATGGGATATTCTGGCCGTGAGGGCCAACTGGCTGCATAGGCAAGGTCTTTATGAACGTTGAGGTTATATTTTGGCAAAAATGACGTCGGATTTCTAGATCACCAAAAAAGATGGTGAACTATAGCACACGAAAATCGGCCAAGTAGGGGTTTACCTGCTTTAGGGCTCATATGACTTTCAAAATGCGCCATTTTGGCCGTGAGGGCCAACTGGCTCCATAGAGAAGGTCTCAACGGACGTCCAGGTATAATTTTAGCAAAAATTAGTTCGGAATTCTTGATCACCAAAAAATATGTGGACTATAAGTACAAGAAAATCGGTAAAATTGGGGTTTACTTGCTATAGGGCTCGTTTAACCTTAAAAATGGGTCATTTTGGCCGTGAGGGCCAACTGGCTCCATAGATAATGTCTTAACGGACATCCAGGCAAAACTTTGGCAAAAATGAGGTTGAAATTCTTGATCACCCAAAAATTTGTGGACTATCGCACACGAAAATCGGTAAAATAGGGATTTACCTGCTTATATGGGTCGTTTGACATTGAAAATGGGCCATTTTGGTCGTGAGGGTCAACTGGCTCCATAGATAAGGTCTTTACTAATGTCCAGGTAAAATTTTGGCAAAAATGAGGTCGGAATTCCGGTTCACCAAAAAATCTGTGGACTATTGCACAAGAAAATCAGTAAAATGTGGGGTTTACCTGCTCTAAGGCTCATTTAGCCTTGAAAATGGGCCATTTTAGCCATAAGGGCCAACTGGCTCCGTAGATACGGTCTTATTGGACGTCCAGGTATAATTTTAGCAAAATTAGGTCAGAATTCTGCATCACCAAAAAATATGTGGACTATAGCACACGAAAATTGGTAAAATGGGGGGTTTACCTGCTCTAGGGCTCGCTTGACCTTGAAAATGGGCCATATTGGTCGTGAGGGCCAACTAGCTGCATAGATAAGGTCTTAACGGAAATCCAGATAAAGTTTTGGAAAATAAGGTCGTAATTTCGGATCACCTAAAAATCTATAGACTATAGCACACGAAAATCGGTAAAATGGTGGGTTTACCTGCTCTAGGGCTCGTTTGACCTTGAAAATTTGCCATTTTGGTCGTGAGGGTCAACTGTGTCCATAGATAAGGTCTTATCGGACATCCAGGCTAAATTTTGGCAAAAATGAGGTCGGATTTCTGCATCACCAAAAAATCTGTGGACTATAGCACACTAAAATCGGTACAATGGGGGGTTCACCTCATCTAGGCCTCGTTTGACTTTAAAAATAGGCTATTATGGCCGTGAGGGCCACTGGCTCTATAGGTAATGTCTTAACGAACGTCCAGGTTAAATATTGGCAAATATGAGGTCGTAATTCTGGATCACCAAAAAAGAGGGTGACCTATAGGACACGAAAATCAGTAAAATGGCGGGTTTACTTGCTCTAGGGCTCGTTTGATCCTAAAAATGGGTCATTTTGGTCGTGAGGGCAAACTGGCTCCATAGATGAGGTCTTAACAAACGTCTAGGTAAAATTTTGGCGAAAATGAGGTCGGAATTCCGGATCACCAAATATCTGTGGACTATAGCACCCAAGTCTCGGTAAAATGGGGGTTTACCTACTTTAGGGCCCATTAGACCTTGAAAATGGACCATTCTGGACTTGAGGGTCAACTGACTCCATAGGGTAAGGTTTTTACGGACGTCTAGGTAAAATTTTTGTAAAAATGAGGTCAGAATTCTTGATCAACAAAAAAAATGGTGAACTATAGCACACTAAAATCATCGAAATGGGGGTTTACCTGCTCTGGGGCACATTTGACCATGAAAATGGGCCACTTTGGTCGTTAGGGCCAGCTGGCTCCATAGATAAGTTCTTAACGGATGTCCAAGTAAAATTTTGTCAAAAATGAGGACAGAATTCCGTATCACAAAAAAATTTGTGGACTATAGCATACGATAATCGGTAAAATGTGGGCATTACCTGCTCTAGGGATCGTTTGACCTTGAAAATGGGCCATTTTGGACGTGAAGGTCAACTGGCTCCATAGATAAGGTCTTAACGAACGTCCAGGTTAAATTTTGGCAAAAATGAGGTCGAAATTATGGATAACCAAAAAATCTATGGACTATAGCACACTAAAATCGGTCAAATAGGGGGTTTACCTCATCTAGGTCTCGTTTTACCTTGAAAATGGGTCATTCTGGCCGTGAGGGCCAACTGTCTCCATAGGTAATGTCTTAACGGACGTCTAGGTTAAATATTGTCAAAAATGAGGTTAGAATTCTGGATCACCAAAAAAGATGGTGACCTATAGGACACGAAAATCAGGAAAATAGTGGTTTACCTGCTCTAGGGACCATTTGACCTTAAAAATGGGTCACTTTGCTCGTGAGGGCCAACTAGCTCCATAGATAAGGTCTTAACGGACGTCCAAGTAAAATCTTGGCAAAAATGAGGTCGGAATTCCGGATAACAAAAAAATTTGAGGACTATAGCACACGAAAATCAGTAAAATGGGAGGTTTATCTACTCTAGGGCTCATTTAGCCTTGAAAATGGTCCATTTTTCCCGTGAGGGCCAACTGTATCCATAGATACGGTATTAATAGACGTCCAGGTATAATTTTAGCAAAAATTAGGTCGGAATTCTGGATCACCAAAAAATCCGTGGACTATAGCATACGAAAATCGCTAAAATGGGGGGCTTACCTGCTCTAGGTCTCGTTTGACTTTGAAAATAGGTCATTCTGGTCATGAGGGCCAACTAGCTAAATAGATAAGGTCTTAACGGACGTACGGGTAATATTTTGGCAAAAATGAGGTTGGAATTCTAGATCGCCAAAAAATCCGTGGATTATAGTACACAAAAATTGGTAAAATTGGGGGCTTACCTGCTCTAGGGCTCGTTTGACTTTGAAAGTGGGGAATTCTGGCCGTGAGGGCCAACTGGCTCCATAGGTAAGGTATTAACGGATTCCCAGGTTAAATATTGGTAAATATTAGGTCGGAATTCTTGATCACCAAAACAGATGGTGAATTATAGCTTACGAAAATCAGTAAAATGTGGGTTTACCTGCTCTAGGGCTCGTTTAACCTTGAAAATGTGCCATTTTGATCGTGAGGGTCAACTATGTCCATAGATAAGTTCTTAACGGACGTCCAGGTTAAATTTTGGCAAAAATGAGGTGGGATTTCTGGATCACCAAAAAACCCGTGGACTCTAGCACACTAAAATCGGTAAAATGGGAGGTTTACCTCATCTAGGCCTCGTTTGACTTTGAAAATAGGCTATTATGGCCGTCAGGGCCACTGGCTCCATAGGTAATGTCTTAACGGACGTCCAGGTTAAATATTGGCAAAAATGAGGTCAAAATTCTGGATCACCAAAAAAGAGGGTGACCTATAGGACACGAAAATCAGTAAAATGGAGGGTTTACTTGCTCTAGGGCTCGTTTGACATTAAAAATGGGCCATTTTGGTCGTAAGGGACAACTAGCTCCGTAGATATGGTCTTAACGGACGTCCAGGTAAAATTTTGGCAAAAATGAGGTCGGAATTCCGGATCACCAAAAATTTTGTGGACTATAGGACACGAAAATCAGCAAAATGGGGAGTTTACCTGCTTTAGGGCTCGTTTGACCATAAAAATGGGTCATTTTGGTCGTGAGGGCCAACTAGCTCCATTGATAAGGTCTTAACGGACGTCCAGGTAAAATTTTGGTAAAAATGAGGTCGGACTTCCGGATCACCAAAAAATCCGTGGATTATAGCACACGAAAATCAGTTAAATGGGTGGTTTACCTGCTCTAGGACTCATTTCGCTTTGAAAATTGACCATTTTGGCTGTGAAGGCCAACTGGCTTCATAGATACGGTCTTAACGGACGTTCAGGTATAATTTTTGGAAAAATTAGGTCGGAATTGTGGATCACCAAAAAATCCGTTGATTATAGCACACTAAAATCGGTAAAATGGGGGGCTTACCTGCCCTATGTCTCGTTTGACCTTGAAAATGGGCCATTCTTGCCGTGATGGCCAACTGGCTCCATAGGTAAGGTTTTAAAGGACGTCCAGGTTAAATATTGGCAAAAAATGAGGTTGGAATTCTGGATCACCAAAAAAGATGGTGAACTATAGCACACGAAAATCGGCCAAAAGGGGGTTTACCGGCTTTAGGGCTCATTTGTCCTTGAAAATGGGGCATTTTGGCCGTGATGGCCAACTGGCTCAATAAATAAGGTCTTAACGGACATCCAGGTATAATTTTAGCAAAAATTAGGTCAGAATTATGGATCACCAAAAAAGATGGTGAACTATATCACCCGAAAATCATCTAAATGCGGGTTTACCTGCTCTAGGGCTCATTTGACCTTGAAAATAGGCCATTTTAGCCGTGAGGGACAGTTGGCTCCATAGATAAGGTCTTTACGAACGTCCAGGTAAAATTTTGGCAAAAATGAGGTCGGAATTCTGGATCACCAAAAAATCTGTGAACTATAGCACACAAATATCGGTAAAATGGGGTTTACCTACTCTAGGGATCATTTGACCTTGAAAATGGGCCATTCTGGACGTGAGGGTCAACTTGCTCCATAGGTAAGGTCTTTACGGACGTCTAGGTAAAATTTTGTTAAAAATGAGGTCGGAATTGTGGATTAGCAAAAAAGATGGTGAACTATATCACCCGAAAATCATCTAAATGGGGGTTTAACTGCTCTAGGGCTCATTTGACCTTGAAAATAGGACATTTTGGCCGTGAGGGACAGCTGGCTCCATAGAAAAGGTCTTAACGGACGTACAGGTGAAATATTGGCAAAAATGAGGTCAGAATTCTGGATCACCAAAAAAGATGGTGACCTATAGGACACGAAAATCAGTAAAATGGGGGTTTACTAGCTCTAGGGCTCGTTTGACATTAAAATGGGTCATTTTGGTCGTAAGGGACAACTAGCTCCGTAGATATGGTCTTAACGGACGTCCAGGTAAAATTTTGGCAAAAATGAGGTCGCAAGTCCGGATCACGAAAAAATTTGTGGACTGTAGGACACGAAAATCAGCAAAATGGGGGGTTTACCTGCTCTAGGGCTCGTTTGACCATAAAAATGGGCCATTTTGGTCGTGAGGGCCAACTAGCTCCATTGATAAGGTCTTAACGGACGTCCAGGAAAAATTTTGGTAAAAATAAGGTCGGACTTCCGGATCACCAAAAAATTCATGGATTATAGCACACGAAAATCAGTTAAATGGGAGGTTTACCTGCTCTAGGACTCATTTCTCTTTGAAAATTGACCATTTTGGCTGTGAAGGCCAACTGGCTTCATAGATACGGTCTTAACGGACGTTAAGGTATAATTTTTGGAGAAATTAGGTCGGAATTGTGGATCACCAAAAAATCCATTGACTATAGCACACTAAAATTGGTAAAATGGGGGGCTTACCTGCCCTAGGTCTCGTTTGACCTTGAAAATGGGCCATTCTTGCCGTGATGGCCAACTGGCTCCATAGGTAAGGTTTTAACGGACGTCCAGGTTAAATATTGGCAAAAAATGAGGTTGGAATTCTGGATCACCAAAAAAGATGGTGAACTATAGCACACGAAAATCGGCCAAAAGGGGGTTTACTTGCTCTAGGGCTCATTTGTCCTTGAAAATGGGGTATTTTGGCCGTGATGGCCAACTGGCTCAATAAATAATGTCGTAACGGACATCCAGGTATAATTTTAGCAAAAATTAGGTCAGAATTATGGATCACCAAAAAAGATGGTGAACTATATCACCCGAAAATCATCTAAATGCGGGTTTACGTGCTCTAGGGCTCATTTGACCTTGAAAATAGGCCATTTTGGCCGTGAGGGACAGCTGGCTCCATAGATAAGGTCTTTACGGACGTCCAGGTAAAATTTTGGCAAAAATGAGGTCGGAATTGTGGATCAGCAAAAAAGATGGTGAACTATACCACCCGAAAATCATCTAAATAGGGGTTTACCTGCTCTAGGGCACATTTGACCTTGAAAATAGGCCATTTTGGTCGTGAGGGACAGCTGGCTCCATAGATAAGGTCTTAACGGACGTACAGGTGAAAAATTGGCAAAAAGGAGGTCAGAATTCTAGATCACCAAAAAAGATGGTGACCTATAGGACACGAAAATCAGCAAAATAGGGGGTTTACCTACTCTAGGGCTCATTTGACCTTAAAAATAGTCCATCTTGGTCGTGAGGGCCAACTAGCTCAATAGATAAGGTCTTAACAAACGTCCAGGTAAAATTTTGGCAAAAATGAGGTCGGAATTCTGGTTCACCAAAAAATCCAATGGACTATAGCACACGAAAATTAGTAAAATATGGGGTTTACCTACTCTAGGGCTCATTTCGCCTTGAAAATGGGTCATTTTGGCCGTGAGGGCCAACTGGCTCTATAAATACGGTCTTAACGGACATCCAGGTATAATTTTAGCAAAAATTAGGTCGGAATTCTGAACCATCAAAAAATATATGGACTATAGCACACGAAAATCGGTAAAATGGGGGGTTTACCTATTCTATGTCTCGTTTGACCTTAAAAATGGGTCATTTTGGTCGTGAGGGCCAACTAGCTCCATAGATAAGCTCTTAACGGACGTCCAGGTAAAATTTTGGCAAAAATAAGGTCAGAATTCTGGATCAGCAAAAAATCGGTGGACTATAGCACACGAAAATCAGTTAAATAGGGGGCTTAGCTGCTCTAGGTCTCGTTTGACCTTGTAAATGGGTTATTCTGGCTGTGAGGTCCAACTGGCTCCTTAGGTTAGGTTTTAATAGACGTCCAGGTTAAATATTGACAAAAATGAGGTCGGAATTCTGGATCACAAAAAAAGATGGTGAACTATAGCACATGTAAATCGGCCAAAAGAGGGTTTACATGCTCTAGTGCTCATTTGTCCTTGAAAATGGGCCATTTTGGCCATGAGGGATAACAGGCTCCATAGATACGGTCTTAACGGACGTCCAGGTATAATTTTAGCAAAAATTAGGTCAGAATTCTGGATCACCAAAAAATATGTGGACTATAGCACACGAAAACAAGTAAAATGTGGGGTTTACCTACTGTAGGGCTCATTTAGCCTTGAAAATGGGTCATTTTGGTCGTGAGGGCTAACTGGCTCCATAGATACAGTCTTAACGGACGTCCAGGTATAATTTTTGCAAAAATTAGGTCGGAATTCTGGATCATCAAAAAATATGTGGACTATAGCACACGAAAATTGGTAAAATGGGGGGTTTATTTGCTCTAGGTCTCGTCTGACCATGAAAATGGGTCATACTGTCCGTGAGGGTCAATTGGCTCCATAGGTAAGGTGTTAATGGACGTCCAAGTTAAATATTGGCAAAAATGAGGTCGGAATTCTGGATCACCAAAAAAGATGGTGAAGTAAAGCACACGAAAATCGGCCAAAAGAGGGTTTACCTTCTCTAGGGCTCATTTGTCCTTGAAAATGGGCCATTTTGGCCGTGAGGGCCAACAGGCTCCATAGATACGGTCTTAACGGACGTCCAGGTATAATTTTAGCAAAAATTAGGTTGGAATTCTGGATCACCAAAAAATATGTGGACTATAGCACATGAAAATCGGTAAAATGGGGGGTTTACCTGCTTTAGGGATCGTTTGACCTTGAAAATGGGCCATTTTGGCCGTGAGGGCCAACCGGCTCCATAGATAAGGTCTTAACCGATGTCCACGTAAAATTTTGGAAAAAATGAGGTTGGAATTCTGGATCACCAAAAAATCTATGGACTATAGCACACAAAAATTGGTAAAATGGGCGGCTTACCTGCTCTAGGTTTCGTTTGACCTTGAAAATGGGTGATTCTGGCCGTGAGGTCCAACTGTCTCCATAGGTAAGGTTTTAACGGATGTCCCGGTTAATTATTGGCAAAAATAAGGTCGGAATTCTGGATCACCAAAAAAGATAGTGAACTATAGCACACGACACTCGGCCAAAAGGGGGTTTACCTGCTCTAGGGCTCATTTGTGCTTGAAAATGGTCCACTTTGGCCGTAAGGGCCAACAAGCTCCATAGGTACGGTCTTAACGGGCGTCTAGGTATAATTTTAGCAAAAATTTGGTCGAAATTTTGGAACAGCAAAAAATATGTGGACTATAGGAAACGAAAATTGGTAAAATGGGGGGTTTAACGGACGTCCAGGTTAAATTTTGGCAAAAATGAGGTCAAAATTATGTATAACCAAAAAATCTATGGACTATAGCATACTAAAATTGGTAAAATAGGGGGTTTACCTCATCTAGGTCTCGTTTTACCTTGAAAATGGGTCATTCTGGCCGTGAGGGCCAACTGGCTCCATAGGTAATGTCTTAACGAACGTCTAGGTTAAATTATGTCAAAAATGAGGTTAGAATTCTGGATCACCAAAAAAGATGGTGACCTATAGGACACGAAAATCAGCAAAATAGCGGTTTACTTGCTCTAGAGATCATTTGACCTTAAAAATGGGTCACTTTGGTCGTGAGGGCCAACTAGCGCCATAGATAAGGTCTTAACGGACGTCCAAGTAAAATTTTGGCAAAAATGAGGTCGAAATTCCGGAAAACCAAAAAATTTGAGGACTATAGCACACGAAAATCAGTAAAATGGGAGGTTTATCTACTCTAGGGCTCATTTGGCCTTGAAAATGGGCCATTTTGGCCGTGTGGGCCAACTGTCTCCATAGATACGGTCTTAATGGACGTCCAGGTATAATTTTAGCAAAAATTAGGTCAGAATTCTGGATCACCAAAAAAGAGGGTGACCTATAGGACACGAAAATCAGGAAAATGGCGGGTTTACTTGCTCTAGGGCTCGTTTGATCTCAAAAATGGGTCATTTTGGTCGTGAGGGCAAACTGGCTCCATAGATGAGGTCTGAACAAACGTCCAGGTAAAATTTTGGCAAAAATGAGGTCGGAATTCTGGATCACCAAATATATGTGGACTATAGCACACAAGTCTCTGTAAAATGGGGGTTTACCTACTCTAGGGCCCATTAGACCTTGAAAATGGACCATTCTGGATTTGAGGGTCAACTGACTCCATAGGGTAAGGTTTTCACGGACGTTTAGGTAAAATTTTTGTAAAAATGAGGTCAGAATTCTTGATCAACAAAAAAGATGGTGAACTTTAGCACACGAAAATCATCGAAATGGGGGTTTACCTGCTCTAGGGCACATTTGACCATGAAAATGGGCCATTTTGGTCGTTAGGGCCAGCTTGCTCCACAGATAAGTTCTTAACGGATGTCCAAGTAAAATTTTGTCAAAAATGAGGTCAGAATTCTGTATCACAAAAAAATTCGTGGACTATAGCATACGATAATCGGTAAAATGGGGGGTTTACCTGCTCTAGGGATCGTTTGACCTTGAAAAAGGGCCATTTTGGACGTGAAGGTCAACTGGCTCCATAGATAAGGTCTTAACGGACGTCCAGGTTAAATTTTGGCAAAAATGAGGTCGGAATTATGGATAACCAAAAAATCTATGGACTATAGCACACTAAAATCAGTAAAATGGGGGGTTTACCTCATCTAGGTCTCGTTTTACCTTGAAAATGGGTCATTCAGGCCGTGAGGGCCAACTTGCTCCATAGGTAATGTCTTAACGGACGTCTAGGTTAAATATTGTCAAAAATGAGGTTAGAATTCTAGATCACCAAAAAAGATAGTGACCTATAGGACACGAAAATCAGCAAAATAGTGGTTTACCTGCTCTAGGGATCATTTGACCTTAAAAATGGGTCACATTGGTCGTGAGGGCCAACTAGCTCCATAGATAAGGTCTTAACGGACGTCAAAGTAAAATTTTGGCAAAAATGAGGTCGGAGTTCCGGATAACCAAAAAATTTGAGGACTATAGCACACGAAAATCAGTAAAATGGGAGGTTTATCTACTCTAGGGCTCATTTAGCCTTGAAAATGGGCCATTTTGGCCGTGTGGGCCAACTGTCTCCATAGATACGGTCTTAATGGACGTCCAAGTATAATATTAGCAAAAATTAGGTCAGAATTCTGGATCACCAAAAATCTGTGGACAATAGCATACAAAAATCGCTAAAATGGGGGGCTTACCTGCTCTAGGTCTCGTTTGACTTTGAAAATAGGTCATTCTGGTCGTGAGGGCCAACTAGCTAAATAGATAAGGTCTTAACGGACGTCCAGGTAAAATTTTGGCAAAAATGAGGTTGGAATTCTGGATCACCAAAAAATATGTGGATTATAGTACACATAAATTGGTAAAATGGGGGGCTTACCTGCTCTAGGGCTCGTTTGATGTTGAAAGTGGGGAATTCTGGCCGTGAGGGCCAACTGGCTCCATAAGTAAGGTATTAACGGATGCCCAGGTTAAATATTGGTAAAAATTAGGTCGGAATTCTGGATCACCAAAACAGATGGTGAATTATAGCACACGAAAATCGGCCAAAAGGGGGTTTACCTGCTCTAGGCTCATTTGTCCTTGAAAATGGGCTATTTTGGCCGTGAGGGCCAACAGGCTCCATAGATACTGTCTTAACGGACGTCCTGGTATAAGTTTAGCAAAATTTAGGTCTGAATTCTGGATCACCAAAAAATATGTGGACTATAGCACAAGAAAATCGATAAAATGAGGGGTTTACCTGATCTAGGGATCGTTTAACCTTGAAAATGGGCCATTTTTTACCGTGAGGGCCAATTGGCTCCATAGATAAGGTCTTAACGGACGTCCAGGTAAATTTTGGCAAAAATGAGGTTGGAATTCTAGATCACCAAAAAATTTGTGGACTATAACGCACGAAAATTAGTAAAATTGGTGGTTTACGTTCTCTAGGGTTCATTTAGTCTTGACTATGTGCCATTTTGGCCGTGAGAGCCAACTAGCTTCGTAGATACGGTCTTAATGGACATCCAGGTATAATTTTAGCAAAAATTTGGTCAGAATTCTTGATCACCAGAAAATTCGTGGACTATAGCACACGAAAATCGGTAAAATAGGGGGCTTACCTGCTCTAGGTCTCGTTTGACCTTGAAAATGGGCCATTCTGGACGTGAGGTCTAGCTGGCTCCATAGGTAAGGTTTTAACGGACGTCCAGGTTAAATATTGATAAAAATGAGGTCGGAATTCTGGATCTGCAAAAAAGATAGTGAACTATAGCACACGAAAATCGGCCAAAAGGGGCCATTTTGGCCGTGAGGGCTAATAGGCTCCATAGATATGGTCTTAACATACGTTCAGGTATAATTTTAGCAAAAATTAGGTCTAAATTCTGGATCACGAAAAAATCCGTGGACTATAGCATACGAAAATCGGTAAAATGGCTGGTTTACCTGCTCTAGGGCTCGTTTGACCTGGAAAATGGGTCATTTTGGTAGTGAGGGCCAACTAGCTTCATAGATAAGGTGTTAACGGACGTCCAGGTAAAGTTTTGGCAAAAATAAGGTTAGAATTTTGGATCACCTAAAAATCTGTAGACTATAGCACACAAAAATTGGTAAAATGGTGGGTTTACCTGCTCTAGGGTCGTTTGACCTTGAAAATGGGCCATTTTGGTCGTGAGGGTAAACTGGCTCTATAGATAAGGTCTTAACAGACGTCCAGGTTAAATTTTGGCAAAACTGAGGTCGAAATTTTGGATCACCAAAAAATCCGTGGACTATAGCCCACTAAAATCGGTAAAATGGGGGGTTTTCCTCATCTAGGTCTCGTTTGACCTTAAAAATGGGCCATTTTGTCCGTGAAGGCCAACTGGCTCCATAGGTAATGTCTTAACGGACATCTAGGTTTAATATTGGCAAAAATGAGGTCAGAATTATGGTTCACCAAAAAAGATGGTGAACTATAGCATACGAAAATCGTCGAAATGGGGGTTTACCTGCTCTAGCTCTCATTTGACCTTGAAAATTGGCTATTTTGGTCGTGAGGGCCAGCTGTCTCCATAGATAAGGTCTTAACGGATGTTCAGGTATAATTTTGGCAAAAATAAGGTCGAAATTCTGGATAACCAAAAAATCCGTGGACTATAATACGATATTCGGTAAAATGGGGGGTTTACTTGCTCTAGGGCTCGTTTGACCTTGCAAATGGGCTATTTTGGTCGTGAGGGTCAACTGTCTCCACAGATAAGGTCTTAACAGACGTCCATGTTAAATTTTGGCAAAAATGAGGTCGAAATTCGGGATCACCAAAAAATCTGTAGACTATAGCACACAAAAATCAACTAAATAGGGGGTTTACCTCTTCTAGGGCTCATTTGACCTTGAAAATAGGCCATTTTGGCCACGAGGGCCAACTAACTCCATAGATAAGGTCTTAACTAACGTCCAGGTTAAATTTTGGCAACAATGATGTCGGAATTCTGGATCACCAAAAAATCTATGGACTATAGCACACTAAAATCGATAAAATGGGGGGTTTACCTCATCTAAGTCTCGTTTTACCTTGAAAGTGGGTCATTCTGGCCGTGAGGGCCAACTGGCTCCATCGGTAATATCTTAACGGACGTCCAGGTTAAATATTGTCAAAAATGAGGTTAGAATTCTGGATCACCAAAAAAGATGGTGACCTATAAGACACGAAAATCAGCAAAATAACGGTTTACCTGCTCAAGGGATCTTTTGACCTTAAAAATGGGTCATTTTGGTCGTGTGGGCCAACTAGCTCCATAGATAAGGTCTTAACGGACGTCCAAGTAAAATTTTGACAAAAATGAGGTCGGAATTCCAGATAACCAAAAAATATGTGGACTATAGGACACGAAAATCAGTAAAATTGGGGGTTTACCTGCTCTAAGGGTCATTTAGCCTTGAAAATGTGCCATTTTGGCCGTGAGGGCCAACTGGCACCATAGATACGGTCTTAACGGACGTCCAGGTAAAATTTTGGCAAAAAAAAGGTTGGAATTCTGGATCACCAAAAAATCCATGGATTATAGCACACGAAAATTGGTAAAATGGGGGGATTACCTGCTCTAGGGCTCGTTTCACGTTGAAAGTGGGGAATTTTAGCCGTGAGGGCCAACTGACTCCATAGGTAAGGTCTTTACAGACGTCCAGGTTAAATATTGGTAAAAATTAGGTCGGAATTCTGGATCACCAAAAAAGATGGTGAATTATAGTATACGAAAATCGGCCAAAAGAGGGTTTACCTGCTCTAGGCTCATTTGTCCTTGAAAATGGGCCATTTTGGCCGTAAGGGCCAACAGGCTCCATATATACTGTCTTAACGGACGTCTGGGTATAAGTTTAGCAAAATTTAGGTCTGAATTCTTGATCACCAGAAAATCTGTGGACTATAGCACACGAAAATCGGTAAAATGGGGGGCTTACCTGCTCTAGGTCTCGTTTGACCTTGAAAATGGGCCATTCTGGACGTGAGGTCCAACTGGCTCTATAGGTAAGGTTTTAACGTACGTCCAGGTTAAATATTGATAAAAATGAGGTCGAAATTCTAGATCTGTAAAAAAGATAGTGAACTATAACACACGAAAATCGGCCAAAAGGGGGTTTATTTGCTCTAGGGCTCATTTGTCCTTAAAAATGGGCCATTTTGGCCGTGAGGGCTAAGAGGCTCCATAGATACGGTCTTAACGGACGTCCAGGTATAATTTTAGCAAAAATTAGGTCGAAATTCCGGATCACGAAAAAATCCGTGCACTATAGCATACGATAATCGGTAAAATGGTTGGTTTACCTGCTCTAGGGCTCGTTTGACCTTGAAAATGGGTCGTTTTGGTAATGAGGGCCAACTAACTTCATAGATAAGGTGTTAACGGACGTCCAGGTAAAGTTTTGCCAAAAATAAGGTCAGAATTTTGGATCACCTAAAAATCTGTAGACTATAACACACGAAAATTGGTAAAATGGTGGGTTTATCTGCTCTAGGGTCGTTTGACCTTGAAAATGGGCCATTTTGGTCGTGAGGGTCAACTGGCTCCATAGATAAGGTCTTAACGGACGTCCAGGTTAAATTTTGATAAAACTGAGGTCGAAATTTTGGATCACCAAAAAATTCGTGCACTATAGCACACTAAAATTGGTAAAATAGGGGGTTTACCTCATCTAGGTCTCGTTTGACCTTAAAAATGGGCCATTTTGTCCATGAGGGCCAACCGGATCCATAGGTAATGTCTTAACAGATGTCTAGGTTTAATATTGGTAAAAATGAGGTCAGAATTATGGTTCACCAAAAAAGATGGTGAACTATAGCACACGAAAATCGTCGAAATGTGGGTTTACCTGCTCTAGCGCTCATTTGACCTTGAAAATTGGCTATTTTGGTCGTGAGGGCCAGCTGTCTCCATAGATAAGGTCTTAACGGACGTCCAGGTATAATTTTGGCAAAAATAAGGTCGGAATTCTGGATAACCAAAAAATCTGTGGACTATAGCATACGATAATTGGTAAAATGGGGGGTTTACCTGCTCTAGGGCTCGTTTGACCTTGAAAATGGGCTATTTTGGTCGTGAGGGTCAACTGTCTCCACAGATAAGGTCTTAACGGACATCCATGTTAAATTTTGGCAAAAATGAGGTCGAAATGCTGGATCACCAAAAAATCTGTGGACTATAGCACACGAAAATCAGCTAAATGGGGGGGTATACCTCCTCTAGGGCTCATTTGACCTTGAAAATTGGCCATTTTGGCCACGAGGGCCAACTGACTCCATATATAAGGTCTTAACTAATGTCCAGGGAAAATTTTGGCAAAAATGAAGTTGGAATTCTGGATCACCAAAATATTTGTGGACTATAGCACACAAAAATTGATAAAATGGGGGTTTACCTACTCTAGGGTTCGTTTGACTTTGAAAATGGGATATTCTGGCCGTGAGGGCCAATTGGCTGCATAGGCAAGGTCTTTATGGACGTTGAGGTTATATTTTGGCAAAAATGACGTCGGAATTCTAGATCACCAAAAAAGATGGTGAACTATAGCACACGAAAATCGGCCAAATAGGGGTTTACTTGCTTTAGGGCGCATATGACTTTCAGAATGCGCCATTTTGGCCGTGAGGGCCAACTGGCTCCATAGAGAAGGTCTCAACGGACGTCCAAGTATAATTTTAGCAAAAATTAGTTCGGAATTCATGATCACCAAAATATCCGTAGACTATAGCACAAAAAAATTGGTAAATTGGGGGTTTACCTGCTCTAGGTCTCGTTTGACCTTGAAAATGGGCAATTCTGGCCATGAGAACTAACTGGATCCATAGGTAAGGTCTTTGCGGACGTCCAGGTAAAATTTTAGCAAAAAGGAGGTCGTATTATAGATCACCAAAAAAGATGGTGAACTATAGCACACAAAAATAGGCCAAATAGGGGTTTACCTGCTCTAGGGCTCGTTTAACCTTGAAAATGGGCTATTTTGGTCGTGAGGGTCAACTATTTCCACAGATAAGGTCTNAAAATTGGCCAAATAGGGGTTTACCTGCTTTAGGGCTCATATGACTTTCAGAATGCGCCATTTTGGCCGTGAGGGCCAACTGGCTCCATAGAGAGGGTCTCAACGGACGTCCATGTTAAATTTTGGCAAAAATGAGGTCGAAATTCTGGATCACCAAAATATCTGTGGACTATAGCACACGAAAATTAGCTAAATGGGGGGTTTACCTCCTCTAGGGCTCATTTGACCTTGAAAATAGGCCATTTTGGCCACGAGGGCCAACTCACTCCATAGATAAGGTCTTAACTAACGTCCAGGGAAAATTTTGGCAAAAATGAGGTTGGAATTCTGGATCACCAAAAAATTTGTAGACTATAGCACACAAAAATTGATAAAATGGGGGTTTACCTACTCTAGGATTCGTTTGACTTTGAAAATGGGATATTCTGGCCGTGAGGGCCAACTGGCTGCATAGGCAAGGTCTTTATGAACGTTGAGGTTATATTTTGGCAAAAATGACGTCGGATTTCTAGATCACCAAAAAAGATGGTGAACTATAGCACACGAAAATCGGCCAAGTAGGGGTTTACCTGCTTTAGGGCTCATATGACTTTCAAAATGCGCCATTTTGGCCGTGAGGGCCAACTGGCTCCATAGAGAAGGTCTCAACGGACGTCCAGGTATAATTTTAGCAAAAATTAGTTCGGAATTCTTGATCACCAAAAAATATGTGGACTATAAGTACAAGAAAATCGGTAAAATTGGGGTTTACTTGCTATAGGGCTCGTTTAACCTTAAAAATGGGTCATTTTGGCCGTGAGGGCCAACTGGCTCCATAGATAATGTCTTAACGGACATCCAGGCAAAACTTTGGCAAAAATGAGGTTGAAATTCTTGATCACCCAAAAATTTGTGGACTATCGCACACGAAAATCGGTAAAATAGGGATTTACCTGCTTATATGGGTCGTTTGACATTGAAAATGGGCCATTTTGGTCGTGAGGGTCAACTGGCTCCATAGATAAGGTCTTTACTAATGTCCAGGTAAAATTTTGGCAAAAATGAGGTCGGAATTCCGGTTCACCAAAAAATCTGTGGACTATTGCACAAGAAAATCAGTAAAATGTGGGGTTTACCTGCTCTAAGGCTCATTTAGCCTTGAAAATGGGCCATTTTAGCCATAAGGGCCAACTGGCTCCGTAGATACGGTCTTATTGGACGTCCAGGTATAATTTTAGCAAAATTAGGTCAGAATTCTGCATCACCAAAAAATATGTGGACTATAGCACACGAAAATTGGTAAAATGGGGGGTTTACCTGCTCTAGGGCTCGCTTGACCTTGAAAATGGGCCATATTGGTCGTGAGGGCCAACTAGCTGCATAGATAAGGTCTTAACGGAAATCCAGATAAAGTTTTGGAAAATAAGGTCGTAATTTCGGATCACCTAAAAATCTATAGACTATAGCACACGAAAATCGGTAAAATGGTGGGTTTACCTGCTCTAGGGCTCGTTTGACCTT
>NC_064284.1:66079395-66154561 GCF_019186545.1 Solanum stenotomum | reverse complement strand
CTTGAAAATGGGCCATTTTGGACATAAGGGAAAACTGGCCACATATATAACGTCTTAACGGACATCCAGGTAAAATTTTAGCAAAAATGAGGTCGATATTTCGGATCACCAAAAAATCTGTGCACTATAGCACAAGAAAATTAGTAAAATTGGGGTTTACTAGCTATAGGGCTCGTTTAACCTTGAAAATTGGTCATTTTGTCCGTGAGGGCCAACTGGCTTCATGGATAACGTCTTAACGAACGTCCAGGCAAAACTTTGGCAAAAATGAGGTCGAAATTCTGGATCACCAAAAAATTTGTGGACTATCGCGCATGAAAATCGGTAATATAGGGATTTACCTGTTCTATGGGTCGTTTGACATTGATAATGGGCCATTTTGGTTGTGAGGGTCAACTGGCTCCACAGATAAGGTCTTTACTGATGTCCAGGTAAAATTTTGGCAAAAATGAGATTAGAATTTTTGATCAGCAAAAAAGATGGTGAACTATAGGACACAAAAATCGGCCAAATGGAGGCTTACCTGCTCTAGGTCGTTTGACCTTGAAAATGTGTCATTCTGGCCGTGAGGGCCAATTGGCTCCATAGGTAATGTCCTAATGGATGTCCAGGTTAAATATTGGCAAAAATGATGTCAGAATTCTGGATCACCAAAAAAGATGGTGACCTATAGGACACGAAAATCAGCAAAATAGGGGTTTACCTGCTCTAGGGTTCGTTTGACCATAAAAATGGGCCATTTTGGTCATGAGGGCCAACTAGCTTAGTAGATAAGGTTTTAACGGACGTCCAGGTAAAATTTTGGCAAAAATGAGGTCGAAATTACGGTTCACCAAAAAATCTTTGTACTATAGCACACAAAAATCAGTAAAATATGGGTTTACCTGTTCTAGGGCTCGTTTGACCTTGAAAATGTGTCATTTTGGTCGTGAGGGTCAACCGTGTCCATAGATAGGGACTTAACGGACGTCCAGGTTAAATTTTGGTAAAAATGAGGTCGGATTTCTGGATCACCAAAAAACCCGTGGACTTTAGCACACTAAAATCGGTAAAATGGGAGTTTACCTCATCTAGGACTTGTTTGACTTTGAAAATAGGCTATTATGGCCGTGAGGGCCACTGGCTCCATAGGTAATGTCTTAACGGACGTCCAGGTTAAATATTGGCAAAAATGAGGTAAAAATTCTGGATCACCAAAAAAGAAGGTGACCTATAGGACACGAAAATCAGTAAAATGGAGGGTTTACTTGCTCTAGGGCTCGTTTGACATTAAAAATGGGCCATTTTGGTCGTAAGGGACAACTAGCTCCGTAGATATGGTCTTAACGGACGTCCAGGTAAAATATTGGCAAAAATGAGGTCGGAATTTCGGATCACCAAAAAAATTGTGGACTATAGGACACGAAAATCAGCAAAATGGGGGGTTTACCTGCTCTATGGCTCGTTTGACCATAAAAATGGGCCATTTTGGTCGTGAGGGCCAACTAGCTCCATTGATAAGGTCTTAACGGACGTCCAGGTAAAATTTTGGTAAAAATGAGGTTGGAATTCCGGATCACCAAAAAATCCGTGGATTATAGCACACGAAAATCAGTTAAATGGGTGGTTTACCTGCTCTAGGACTCATTTCTCTTTGAAAATTGACCATTTTGGCTGTGAAGGCCAACTGGCTTCATAGATACGGTCTTAACGGACGTTAAGGTATAATTTTTGGAAAAATTAGGTCGGAATTGTGGATATCCAAAAAATCCGTTGACTATAGCACACTAAAATTGGTAAAATGGGGGGCTTACCTGCCCTAGGTCTCGTTTGACCTTGAAAATGGGCCATTCTTGCCGTGATGGCCAACTAGCTCCATAGGCAAGGTTTTAACGGACGTCCAGGTTGAATATTGGCAAAAAATGAGGTTGGAATTCTGGATCACCAAAAAAGATGGTGAACTATAGCACACGAAAATCGGCCAAAATGGGGTTTACCTGCTCTAGGGCTCATTTGTCCTTGAAAATGGGCCATTTTGGCCGTGAAGACGTCCAGGTATAATTTTTATAATTATTAGGTCAGAATTCTTGATCACTAAAAAATATGTGGACTATAGCACACGAAAATCGGTAAAATGTGGGGTTTACCTGCTCTAAGGATTGTTTGACCTTGAAAATGGGCCATTTTGGCCATGAGGGCCAACTGGCTCGATAGATGAGGTCTTAACGGACGTCCAGGTAAAATTTTGGCAAAACTGAGGTTGGAATCCTGGATCAACAAAAAATCTGTGGACAATGGCACACAAAAATTGGTAAAATGGGGGTTTACCTACTCTAGTGCTCGTTTGACCTTGAAAGTGGGGAATTATGGCCGTGACGAACAACTGGCTCCATAGGTAAGGTCTTTACGGACGTCAAGGTAAAATTTTGGCAAAAATGAGGTCGGAATTCTAGATCCCCAAAAAATCCGTGAACTATAGCACACAAATATCGGTAAAATGGGGTTTACCTACTCTAGGGCTCATTTGACCTTGAAAATGGGCCATTCTGGACGTGAGGGTCAACTCGCTCCATAGGTAAGGTCTTTACAGACGTCTAGAAAAAATTTTGGCACAAATGAGGTCGAAATTGTGGATCAGCAAAAACGATGGTGAACTATATCACCCGAAAATCATCTAAATGGGGGTTTTCCTGCTGTAGGGCTCATTTGACCTTGAAAATAGGCCATTTTGGCCGTGAGGGATAGCTGGCTCCATAGATAAGGTCTTAACGGACGTACAGGTGAAATATTGGCAAAAGCTCCATAGATAAGGTCTTAACGGACGTACAGGTGAAATATTGGCAAAAATGAGGCCAGAATCTTGGATCACCAAAAAAGATGGTGACCTATAGGACACAAAAATCAGCAAAATGGGGGGTTTACCTGCTCTAGGGCTCATTTGACCTTAAAAATGGTCCATCTTGGTCGTGAGGCCCAACTAGCTCAATAGATAGGGTCTTAACAAACGTCCAAGTAAAATTTTGGCAAAAATGAGGTCGAAATTCTGGTTCACCAAAAAATCCAATGGACTCTAGCACACGAAAATCAGTAAAATATGGGATTTACCTGCTCTAGGGCTCATTTAGCCTTGAAAATGGGTCATTTTGGCCGTGAGGGCCAACTGGCTCCATAGATACGGTCTTAATGGACATCCAGGTATAATTTTAGCAAAAATTAGGTCGGAATTCTGAATCATAAAAAAATATATGGACTATAGCACACAAAAATCGGTAAAATGGGGGGTTTACCTATTCTAGGGCTCGTTTGACCTTAAAAATGGGCCATTTTGGTCGTGAGGGCCAACTAGCTCCATAGATAAGCTCTTAACGGACGTCCAGGTAAAATTTTGGGAAAAATAAGTTCAGAATTCTGGATCAGCAAAAAATCGGTGGACTATAGCACATGAAAATCGGTTAAATAGGGGGCTTACCTGCTCTAGGTCTCGTTTGACCTTGCAAATGGGTTATTATGGCCGTGAGGGCAAAACTGGCTCCTTAGGTTAGGTTTTAACGGACGTCCAGGTTAAATATTGACAAAAATGAGGTCAAAATTCCGAATCACAAAAAAAAATGGTGAACTATAGCACATGTAAATCGGCCAAAAAAGGGTTTACATGCTCTAGTGCTCATTTGTCCTTGAAAATGGGCCATTTTGGCCATGAGGGATAACAGGCTCCATAGATACGGTCTTAACGGACGTCCAGGTATAATTTTAGCAAAAATTAGGTCAGAATTCTGGATCACCAAAAAATATGTGGACTATAGCACACGAAAGCAAGTAAAATGTGGGGTTTACCTACTGTAGGGCTCATTTAGCCTTGAAAATGGGCCATTTTGTCCGTGAGGGCTAACTGGCTCCATAGATACAGTCTTAACGGACGTCCAGGTATAATTTTTGCAAAAATTAGGTTGGAATTCTGGATCATCAAAAAATATGTGGACTATATCACACGAAAATCGGTAAAATGGGGAGTTTATTTGCTCTAGGTCTCGTTTGACCTTGAAAATGGGTCATACTGTCTGTGAGGGTCAATTGGCTCCATAGGTAAGGTTGTAATGGATGTCCAAGTTAAATATTGGCAGAAATGAGGTCGGAATTTTGGTTCACCAAAAAAGATGGTGAAGTAAAGCATACGAAAATCGGCCAAAAGAGGGTTTACCTTCTCTAGGGCTCATTTGTCCTTGAAAATGGGCCATTTTGGCCGTGAGGGCCAACAGGCTCCATAGATACGGTCTTAACGGACGTCCAGGTATAATTTTAGCAAAAATTAGGTTGGAATTCTGGATCACCAAAAAATATATGGACTATAGCACATGAAAATCGGTAAAATGGGGGGTTTACCTGCTTTAGGGATCGTTTGACCTTGAAAATGGGCCATTTTGGCCGTGAGGGCCAACCGGCTCCATAGATAATGTCTTAACCGATGTCCACGCAAAATTTTGGAAAAAATGAGGTTGGAATTCTGGATCACCAAAAAATCTGTGGACTATAGCACATAAAAATTGGTAAAATGGGCGGCTTACCTGCTTTAGGTTTTGTTTGACCTTGAAAATGGGTGATTCTGGCCGTGAGGTCCAACTGTCTCCATAGGTAAGGTTTTAACGGATGTCCCGGTTAATTATTGGCAAAAATGAGGTCGGAATTCTGGATCACCAAAAAAGATGGTGAACTATAGCACACGAAACTCGGCCAAAAGGGGGTTTACCTGCTCTAGGGCTCATTTGTGCTTGAAAATGGGCCACTTTGGCCGTAAGGGGCAACAAGCTCCATAGATACGGTCTTAACGGACGTCTAGGTATAATTTTAGCAAAAATTTGGTCGGAATTTTGGATCACCAAAAAATATGTGGACTATAGCAAACGAAAATCGGTAAAATTGGGGGGTTTGCATGCTCTAGGGTTCGTTTGACCTTGAAAATGAGCCATTTTGGTCGTGAGGGCCAATTAGCTCAATAGATAAGGTCTTAACGGACGTCCAGGTAATGTTTTGGAAAAAATAAGGTCAGAATTTTGGATCACCTAAAAATCTGTAGATTATAGCACACGAGAAGCGGTAAAATGGTGGGTTTACCTTCTCTAGGGCTCGTTTTACCTTGAAACTAGGTCATTTTGGTCGTGAGGGTCAACTGGCTACATAGATAAGGTCTTAACGGACGTCCAGGTTAAATTTTTACAAAATTGAGGTCAGAATTCTGGATCACCAATATATCTATGGACTATAGCACACTAAAATTGGTAAAATGGGCGGTTTTCCTCATCTAGGTCTCATTTGATCTTTAAAATGGGCCATTCTGGCCGTGAGGGCCAACTGGCTCCATAGGTAATGTATTAACGAACGTCCAGGTTAAATATTGGCAAAAATGAGATCGGAATTCTGGATCGACCAAAAAAGATGGTGACCTATAGGATATGAAAATCAGCAAAATGGGGGATTTACTTGCTCTATGGCTCGTTTGACCTTAAAAATGGGTCATTTTTGTCGTGAGGCCCAAATAGCTCCATAGATAATGTCTTAATGGACATCCAGGTAAAATTTTGGCAAAAATGAGGTCGAAATTCTAGATCACCAAAAAATCCGTGGACTATAGCGCAAGAAAATTGGTAAAATGTGCGGTTTACGTACTCTAGGGATCGTTTGACCTTGAAAATGGGTCATTTTGGCCGTGAGGGCCAACTGGCTACATAGATAATGTCTTAACAAACGTCCAGGTAATATTTTGGCAAAAATGAGGTCGGAATTCTAGATCACCAAAAAATCTTTAGACTATCGCACACGAAAATCGGTAAAATTGGGGGTTTACCTGCTCTATGGGTTGTTTGACCTTGAAATGGGTCATTTTGGTCGTGAGGGCCAACTGGCTCCATATATAAGGTCTTAATGGACGTCCAGGTAAAATTTTGGCAAAAATGATGTCAAAATTCTGGATCACCAAAAAATCTGTGGACTATTGCACACGAAAATCGGTAAAATATGTATTTACCCACTCTACGGCTCGTTTGACCTTGAAAATAGGTCATTCTAGGCGTGAGGGCCAACTGGCTCCATAGGTAAGGTCTTAACGGACGTCCAGGTAAAATTTTGGCAAAAATAAGGTCGAATTCAGGATCACCAAAAAAGTTGGTGACCTATAGCACACGAAAATCGACAAAATGAGGTGCATACCTGCTGTAGGGCTCGTTTGACCTTAAAAATGGGTCGTATTGGCCGTAAGTGCCAACATGCTCCATAAATATGGTCATAATGGACGTCCAGGTATAATTTTGAAAAAAATGATGTCGAATTTCCGAATCACCAAAAAATTCGTGGATTATAGCACAAAAAAATCAGTAAAATAGGGTGTTTAACTGCTGTAGGGCTCTTTTGTCTTTGAAAATGGGCCATTTTGGCCGTGAGGGTAAACTGGCCATATAGATAAAGTCTTAACGGAGGTCCAGGTAAAATTTTGGCAAAAATGATGTCGGAATTCCGGATCACCAAAAAATTCGTGGACATATATAGCACATGTGAATTGGTAAAATGGGGGTTAACCTACTCTAGGGCTCGTTTGACCTTGAAAATAGGTCATTCTGGCCGTGAGGTGCAACTGGCTCCATAGGTAAGGTCTTAACGGATGTCCAGGTAAAATTTTTGCAAAAATAAGGTCGAATTCTGGATCACCAAAATAGTTGGTGACCTATAGCACACGAAAATCAGCAAAATGGGGGGTTTACCTGCTCTAGGGATCGTTTGACCTTGAAAATGGCCCATTTTGGCTGTGAGGGCCAATTGGCTCCATAAATAAGGTCTTAACGGACGTACAAATTTAATTTTGGTAAATATGATGTCGGAATTTTGGATTACCAAAAAATCAATGGACAATACCACACAAAAATTGGTAAAATGGGGTGTTTACTTGCGCTAGGGCTCGTTTGACCTTGAAAATGTGCCATTCTGGCCGTGAGGTCCAACTGGCTCCACAGGTAAGGTCTTAATGGACGTCCAGGTAAAATTTTTACAAAAATAAGGTCAAATTCTTGATCACCAAAAAAGTTGGAGACCTATAGCACACAAAAATCGGCAAAATGAGGGGTTTACCTATTCTAGGGCTCGTTTGACTTTGAAAATGGCCCATTTTGCCCGTGAAGGCTAACTGGCTCCAATAATAAGGTCTTAACTAACGTCGAGGTATAATTTTGGGAAAAATGATGTCGGAATTCCGGATCACCAAAAAGTTTGTGGAATATAGCACACAAAAATTGGTAAAATGTGGTGTTTACCTACTCTAGGTCTCGTTTGACCTTGAAAATGGTCCATTCTAGCTATGAGGGCCAACTGGCTCCATAGGTAAGGTCTTAATGGACGTCCAAGTAATATTTTGGCAAATATGAGCTCGAAATTCTTTATTTCCAAAAGAAATGGTGACCTATACCATACGAAAATCGGCAAAATGGGGGGTTTAACTGCTCTAGGCCTCGTTTGACCTTGAAAATGGATTGTTTTGCCGTGAGAGCCAACTGCCCCCATAGGTAAGGCCTTAAAGGACGTCTAGGTAAAATTTTTGAAAAAATGAGGTCTGAATTCCGGATTACCAAAAAATTTGTGGAATATAGCACACAAAAATTGGTAAAATGGGGTGTTTACCTGCTCTAGGTCTCGTTTGACCTTGAAAATGGGTCATTCTGGCTATGAGGGCCAACTGGCTCCATAAGTAAGGTCTTAACGGACGTTCAAGTAATATTTTGGCAAATTTGAGCTCGGAATTCTGGATCACCAAAAAAATTGTGGACAATAGCACACGAAAATCGGTAAAATGGGGGGTTTACCTGCTCTAGGTCTCGTTTGACCTTGAAAATGGGCCATTCTTGTCAACTGCATCCATAGGTAAGGTCTTAACTGACATCCAGGCATAATTTTGGCCAAAATGAGGTCGGAATTTTGAATCACCAAAAAAATTGTGAACTATAACACATAAAAATCTGTAAAATCGGGGGTTTACCAGCTCTAGGTCTCGTTTGACCTTGAAAACGGGCCATTCTGGCCATATGGCTCCATAGGTAAGGTCTTAACGGACGTCCAGGTATAATTTTGGCAAAAATAAGGTCGAAATTTTGGATCACCATAAAATCATTGGACTATAGCGCACGAAAACTGGTAAAACGGGGGGTTTACTTGGTCTAGGTCTTGTTTAACCTTGAAAATGGGCCATTTTAGCCGTGAAGGCCAACTGGCTCCATAGATAAGGTCTTGACGGACGTCAAGCTAAAATTTTGGCAAAAATGAGGTCGAAATTCTGGATCACCAAAAAATCTGTGGACTATAGCACATGAAAATCGATAAAATGGGTGTTTACATACTCTAGGGCTCATTTGACCTTGAAAATGGGCCATTCTGGCTGTGATGGCCTACTGGCTCCATAGGTAAGGCTTAACAGACGTCTAGGTAAAATTTTGGCAAAAAAGTTGGTGACCTTTAGCATACGAAAATTGGCAAAATGGCGGGTTTACCAACTCTAGGGCTCGTTTGACATTGAAAATGGGTCATTTTGGCTGTGAGGGCCAATTGGATCCATAGATAAGGTTTTAACGGATGTCCATGTAAAATTTTGGCAAAAATGAGGTCGGAATTCCGGATCACCAAAAAATCTTTGGACTATAGTACATGAAAATCGGTAAAATGGGGGTTTACATACTCTAGGGCTCATTTGACCTTGAAAATGGGCCATTCTGGCTGTGATGGCCTACTGTCTCCATAGGTAAGGGCTTAACGGACGTGTAGGTAAATTTTTGGCAAAAAAGTTGGTGACCTTTAGCACACGAAAATTGGCAAAATGGCGGGTTTACCAACTCCACGACTCGTTTGACCTTGAAAATGGGCCATTTTGGTTGTGAGGGCCAATTGGATCCATAGATAAGGTCTTAACGGACGTCCAAGTATAATTTTGGCAAAAATGATGTCGGAATTTTGGATCACCAAAAAATTCGTGGACTATAGCATACAAAAATCGACAAAATGGGTTGTTTACCTGCTCTAGGGCTCATTTGGCCTTGAAAATTGCCCATTTTGGATCACCAAAAAATATGTGGAATATAGCACACAAAAATCGGTAAAATTGGGGGTTTACCTACTCTAGGGATCGTTTGACCTTGACAATGGGCCATTCTGGCTGTGAGGGTCTACTGGCTCCATAGGTAAGATCGTAACGGACATCCAGGTAAAATTTTAGCAAAAATGAGGTCAGTATTGTGGGTCATAAAAACCGATGGTGACCTGTAGCACATGAAAATTGGCAAAATGGAGATTTACCTGCTCTAGGGCTCATTTGAGCTTGAAAATGGGCCATTTAGGCCGTGAGGGCCAACTGGCTACATAGATAAGGTCTTAACAGATGTCGAGGTATAATTTTACCAAAAATGAGGTCGTAATTCCGGATCACCAAAATATTTGTGTACTATAGCACACAAAAATCGATAAAATGGGGGGTTTACTTTCTTTAGGGCTCGTTTGACCTTGAAAATAGGTCATTCTGGACGTGAGGGCCAACTGGCTCCATAGGTAAGGTCTTAACGGACGTCCAAGTAAAATTTTGGCAAATATGAGGTCGGAATTCTTTATCACCAAAGAAGATACTGACCTATAGCACACGAAAATTGGCAAAATGGGGGTTTACCTACTCTAGGGCTCGTTTGACCTTGAAAATAGATCGTTTTGGCCGTAAGGGCCAACTGTCCCCATAGGTAAGGTCTTAAAGGACGTCCAGGTAAAATTTTTGATAAAATAAAGTACGAATTCCGGATCACCAAAAAATTCGTGGACTATAGCATACAAAAATTAGTAAAATGGGGGATTTATCTGCTCTAGGGATCGTTTGACCTTAAAAATGGGCAATTTTGGCCGGGAGGGCCAACTTGCTCCAAATATAAGGTTTTAATGAACGTCCAGATAAAATTTTGGCAAAAATGAGGTCGGAATTCTGGATCACCAAAAAATTCGTGGACTATAGTACACGAAAATTGGTAAAATAGGTGGGTTTACCTGCTCTAGAGTTCGTTTAACCTTGAAAATGGGCCATTTTTGTCGGGAGGGCCAACTGGCTCCATAGATAAGGTTTTAACGAATGTCCAAGTAAAATTTTGGCAAAAATGAGGTCGGAATTCTGGATCACCAAAAAATTCGTGGACTATAAAACACGAAAATTGGTAAAATAGGGGGTTTACCTGCTCTAGGGCTCGTTTGACCTTGAAAATGGGCTATTTTGACCGTGAGGGCCAAGTAGCTCTATATATAAGGTCTTAATGGACGTCCAAGTATTATTTTTGCAAAATTAATTTTGGAATTTTGGATCACCAAAAAATTCATAGACTATAGCAAAAATGAGGTCGGAATTCCGGATCACCAAAAAATCCGAAGACAATAGCACACGAAAATCGGTAAAATGGAGGGTTTACCTTCTCTAGGGCTTGTTTGACCTAGAAAATAGGCCATTTTGGCCGTGAGGGTGAACAAGTTTCATAGGTAAGGTCTTAACGGACGTCCAGGTAGGATTTTTGTATAAACGAGGTCGAAATTTTGGATCATAAAAAAAGATCATGAACTATAGCACACGAAAATTGGCAAAATAAGGGGGGGGGGGGTTATCTTCTCTAGGTTTTGTTTGACCTTGAAAATGGGTCGTTTTGGCCATGAGGGCTAACTGGCTCTATAGGTAAGGTCTTAACGGACGTCCAGGTAAAATTTTGGCAAAAATGAGGTCGAAATTCCGGATCACCAAAAAAGATGGTGAACTATAGCACATGATAATTGGTAAAAGAGGGGGTTTACCTGCTCTGGGCTCCTTTGAACTTGAAAATGGGTCGTTTTGATGTTAGGGTCCACAGGTCCTTAGGTAAGGTCTTAACGGACGTCCAAGTAAAATTTGGAAATATTGAGGTCGGAATTCTGGATCACCAAAAAAGATGGTAAACTGTAGAACACGAAAATCGGCAAAATGGTGGGTTTACCTGCTCTAGGGCTCGTTTGACCTTGAAAATGGGCACTTTTGGCCATGAGGGCCAATTGGCTCCATAGGTAAGGTATTAACGGATGTCCAGGTAAAATTTAGGCAAAAATGAGGTTGGAATTTCAGATCACCAGAAAAGATGGTGAACTATAGTACATGAAAATCGGTAAAAGAGAAGGTTTACCTGCTCTGGGGCTCGTTTGACCTTGAAAATGGGTCGTTTTGGCCGTCAGGGCCAACTAGCTCAATAGGCAAGGTCTTAACAGACGTCCATGTAAAATTTGGGCAAAAATGAGGTTGGAATTCTGGATCACCAAAAAAGATGAAGAGCTGTAGCACACGAAAATCGGTAAGATAAAAGGGTTTACCTGCTCTAGGACTCGTTTGACTTTGAAAATGGGTTACTTTTGCCATGAGGGCCAACTGGCTGCATAGGTAAGGTATTAACAGATGTCCAAGTAAAGTTTGGGCAAAAATGATGTCGGAATTCTGGATTACCAAAAAAGATGGTCAGTTATAGCACACGAAAATCGACAAAATGGGGGGTTTACCTACTCTAGGGATTGTTTGACCATGAAAATGGGCCACTTTGGCCGTGAGGGCCAACTGGCTCCGTAGGTAAGGTCATAACGAACATCCAGGTAAAATTTACGCAAAAATGAGGTCGGAATTACGGATCACCATAAAAGATGGTGAACTATAGCATATGAAAATTGGTAAAATAGGGGATTTACTTGCTCTGGGGCCCATTTGACCTTGAAAATGGGTCGTTTTAGCCGGCAGGGCTAACTGGCTCCATAGGCAAGGTCTCAACGGACGTCCAGGTAAAATTTTGGCAAAAATGAGGTCGAAATTACGAATCACCAAAAAATCTATGGACTATAGCACACGAAAAATGGTAAAATATGGGGCTTACCTCTCTAGGGTTCGTTTGACCTTGAAAAAGGGTCATTTTAGCCGTGAGGGCCAATTGGCTCTATAGGTAAGGTCTTAATGGACGTCCAGGTAAAATTTTGGCAAAAATGAGGACGTAATTCTGGATCACCAAAAAAGATGGTGAACTATCGCACATAAAAATCGGTAAAATAGGGGGTTTACCTGCTATGGGGCACCTTTGAACTTGAAAATGAGCCATTTTGTCGTTAGGGCCAACTGTCTCCTTAGGAAAGTTCTTAACGGACATCCAGGTAAAGTTTTGGCAAAACTGAGGTCGGAATTCTGGATCACCAAAAAAGATAGTGAACTATAGCACATGAAAATCGATAAAAGAGGGAGTTTAGTTGCTTTGGGGCTCGTTTGACCATGAAAATGGGATGTTTTGGTCGTGAGGGCCAACTGGCTCCATAGGCAAGGTCTTAACGGATGTCCAGGTAAAATTTTGGCAAAAATAAGTTTGGAATTCCAAATCACCAAAAAATCCGTGGATTATAGCATACAAAAATTGGTAAATTAGCGGGTTTATCTGTTCTAGAACTCGTTTGACCTTGAAAATGGGTTGTTTTGGCTGTAAGGGCCAACTGGCTCCATAGGCAAGACCTTAACGAATGTCCAAGTAAAATTTTGGCAAAAATGAGGTCAGAATTCCGTATCACCAAAAAATCCGTGGACTATATCACTCGAAAATTGGTAAAATTGAGGGGTTTACCTAGTCTAGGGATCGTTTGACCTTGAAAATGGGCCATTTTGGTCGTGAGGGACAACTGGCTCCATTGGTAAGGTTATAACGGATGTCCATGTAAAATTTTGGAAAAAATAAAGTCGGATTTCTGGATCACCTAAAAATTTGTGGACTATAGCACACGAAAATTAGTAAAATGGGGGGTTTACCTACTCTAGGGGTCGTTTGACCTTTAAAATAGGACATTTTGGCTGTGAACCCCTACTGTCTCCATAGGTAAGGTTATAACGGACGTCCAGGTAATATTTATGCAAAAATGAGGTCATAATTTTAGATCACCAAAAAAAATGTTGAACTATAGCACATGAAAATCTGTAAAATATGGGGTTTACCTGCTCTAGGAATCATTTGACCATGAAAATGGGCTGTTTTGACAGTGAGGGCCAACTGGCTCCATAGACAAGGTCTTAGCAGACGTCTAGGTAATATTTTGAGTAAAATGAGGTTGAAATTTCGGATCAGCAAAAAATTCGTGGACTATAACACAAAAATCGTCAAAATTGGGAGTTTACTTGCATTAGGGTTCGTTTGACCTTGAAAATGGGCAATTTTAGCCGTGATGGAAATCTGGCTCCATAACTAAGGTCTTTACGGACGTCCAGGTATAATTTTAGCAAAAATTAGGTCGAAATTCTGGATCACCAAAAAATTCGTGGACTATAGCACACGAAAATCAGTAAAATGGGCAGCTTACCTGCAATAGGTCTCGTTTGAACTTGAAAATGGGCCATTCTGGCCGTGAAGGCCAACTGGCTCCGTAGGTAAGGTTTTAATGAACGTCCAGGTTAAATATTGGAAAAAATGAGGTCGGAATTCTGGATCACCAAAAAAGATGGTGAACTATAGCACACGAAAATCGGCCAAAAGGGGGTTTACCTGCTCTAAGGCACATTTGTCCTTGAAAATGGTCCATTTTGGCCGTGAGGGACAACAGGCTCCGTATATACGGTCTTAACAGACGTCCAGGTATAATTGTAGCAAAAATTAGGTCAGAATTTTGAATCACCAAAAAATATGTGGACTATAGCTCACGAAAATCAGTAAAATGGGGGGTTTACCTGCTCTAGGGCTCGTTTGACCTTGAAAATGGGCCATTTTGGTCGTAAGAGCCAACTAGCTCCATAGATAAGGTCGTAACGGACGTCCAGGTAAAGTTTTGGCAAAAATAAGGTCGGAATTTTGGATAACCTAAAAATCTGTAGACTATAACACATGAAAATCGGTAAAATGGTGGGTTTACATGCTATAGGGCTCGTTTGACCTTGAAAATGGGCCATTTTGGTCATGAGGGCCAACTGGCTACATAGATAAGGTATTAACGGACGTCCAGGTTAAATTTTGGCAAAAAGAGGTGGGAATTCTGAATTAAAAAAAAATCCGTGGATTATAACACAGTTAATCGATAAAATGGGGGTTTACCTCATCTAGGTCTCGTTTGACCTTGAAAATGGACCATTCTGGCCGTGAGGGCCAACACGCTCCACAGGTGATGTCTTAACGGACGTCTAGGTTAAATATTGGATAAATAAGGTCAGAATTCTGGATCACCAGAAAAGATGGTGACTTATAGGACACGAAAATCAACAAAATGAGGGGTTTAACTGCTCTATGGCTCATTTGACCTTAAAAATGGCCCATTTTGGTCGTGAGGGCCAACTAGCTCCACAGATAAGGTCTTAACAGACGTCCAGGTAAAATTTTGGCAAAAATGAGGTCGAAATTCCGAATCACCAAAAAATTTGTGGACTATAGCACACAAAAATCAGTAAAATGGGGGGTTTACCTGCTCTAGGGCTCGTTTGACCTTTAAAATGGATCATTTTAGCCGTGAGGGCCAACTAGCTCCATAGATAAGGTCTTAACGGACGTCTAGGTAAAATTTACGCAAAAATGAGGTCAAAATTCTGGATCACCAAAAAAGATGGTGAACTATAGCACACGAAAATCGACCAACAGGGGCTTTACCTGCTCTAGGGCTCATTTGTCCTTGAAAATGGGCCATTTTGGCCGTGAGGGACAACAGGCTCCATAGATACGGTCTTAACGGACGTCCAGGTATAATTGTAGAAAAAATTAGGTCGGAATTTTGGATCACCAAAAAATATGTGGACTATAGCACACGAAAATTGGTAAAATGGGGGGTTTACGTGCTCTAGGGCAAGTTTGACCTTGAAAATGGGCCATTTTGGTCGTGAGGGCTAACTAGCTCCATAGATAAGGTTGTAACGGACGTCCAGGTAAAGTTTTGGCAAAAATAAGGTCAGAATTTCGGATCACCTAAAAATTTGTAGACTATTAACACACGAAAATCGGTAACATGGTGGGTTTACATGCTATAGGGCTCGTTTGACCTTGAAAATGGGCCATTTTGGTCGTGAGGGTCCAATGGCAACATAGATAAGATATTAACGGACATCCAGGTTAAATTTTGGCAAAAATGAGGTGGGAATTCTGAATCACCAAAAAATCTGTGGACTATAACACACTAAAATCGGTAAAATGGGGGGTTTACCTCATCTAGGTCTCGTTTGACCTTGAAAATGGGCCATTCTGGCCATGAGGGCTAACTGGCTCCACAGGTGATGTCTTAACGGACGTCCAGGTTAAATATTAGCAAAAATGCGGTTGGAATTCTGGATCACCAAAAAAAATGGTGGCCTATAGGATACGAAAATCAACAAAATGGGGGGTTTAACTGCTCTATGGCTCGTTTGACCTTAAAAATGGCCCATTTTGGTCGTGAGGGCCAACTAGCTCCACAGATAAGGTCTTAACGGACGTCCAGGTAAAATTTTGGCAAAAATGAGGTCGGAATTTCGGATCACCAAAAAATCCGTGGACTATAGCACACGAAAATCAGTAAAATGGGGGTTTACCTGCTCTAGGGCTCGTTTGACCTTTAAAATGGATCATTTTGGCCGTCATGGCCAACTAGCTCCATAGATAAGGTCTTAACGGACGTCCAGGTAAAATTTTGGCAAAAATGAGGTCGAAATTTCGGATCACCAAAAAATCTGTGGACTATAGCACACGAAAATCAGTAAAATGGGGGTTTACCTGCTCTAGGGCTCGTTTGACCTTTAAAATGGATCATTTTGGCCGTCATGGCCAACTAGCTCCATAGATAAGGTCTTAACGGACGTTTAGGTAAACTTTTGGCAAAAATGAGGTCGGAATTCCGGATCTCCAAAAAATCCAGGGACTATAGCAAACGAAAAATAGTAAAATGGGGGGTTTATCTACTCTAGGGCTCATTTGTCCTTGAAAATGGGCCATTTTGGCCATGAGGTCCAATTGGCTCCATAGGTAAGGTTTTAACGGACGTCCAGGTTAAATATTAGCAAAAATGAGGTTGGAATTCTGGATCACCAAACAAGATGCTGAACTATAGCACACAAAATACGGCCAAAATGGGGTTTACCTGCTCTAGGGCTCATTTGTCGTTGAAAATGGGCCATTTTGGCCGTGAGGGCCAACAGGCTCTATAGATACGGTCTTAACGGACGTCCAGATATAACTTTAGCAAAAATTAGGTTGGGATTCTTAATTACCAAAAAATATGTGGACTATAGCACACGAAAATCGGTAAAATGTGGGGTTTACCTGCTCTAAGGATCGTTTAACCTTGAAAACGGGCCATTCTGGATGTGAGGGTCAACAGGCTCCATAGATAAGGTCTTTACGGACGTCAATGTAATATTTTGGTAAAAATGAGGTCGGTATTCTGGATCAGCAAAAAAGATGGGGAACTATAGGACACAAAAATCGACCAAATGGGGGTTTACTTGCTCTAGGGCTCATTTGACGTTGAAAATGGGATGTTTTAGTTGTGAGGGCCAATTGGCTCCATAGATAAGGTCTTAACGGACGTCCAGGTAAAATTTTGGCAAAAATGAGGTTGGAATTCTGGATCACTAAAAAATCCGTGGACTATAGCGCATGAAAATTAGTAAAATGTGGGGTTTAGCTACTCTAGGGATCGTTTGACCTTGAAAATGGGTCATTTTGGCCGTGAGGGCCAACTAGCTACATAGATAATGTCTTAACGGATGCCCAGGTAATGTTTCAGCAAAAATGAGGTCGGAATTCTGGATCACCAAAAAATTCGTGGACTATAGCGCACAAAAATCGGTAAAATGTGGGGTTTACATACTCTAGGGATCGTTTGACCTTGAAAATGTGTCATTTTAGCCGTGAGGGCCAACTGGCTACATAGATAATGTCTTAATGGACGTCCAGGTAATATTTTGGCAAAAATGAGGTTGGAGTTCTAGATCACCAAAAAATCTGTGGACTATCGCACACGAAAATCGGTAAAATAGGGGGTTTACCTGCTCTATGGGTCGTTTGACCTTGAAATGGGCCATTTTGGTCGTGAGGGCCAACTGGCTCCATAGATAAGGTCTTAACGGACGTCCAGGTAAAATTTTGGCAAAAATGAGGTCGGAATTCTGGATTACCAAAAAATCTGTGGACTATATAGCACACAAATATCGGTAAAATAGGAGTTTACCTATTCTAGGGCTCATTAAACCTTGAAAATGGGCCATTCTAGACGTGAGGGTCAACTGGCTCCATAGTTAAGGTATTTAGGGACGTTTAGGTAAAATTTTGGCAAAAATGAGGTCGGAGTTCTGGATCAGCAAAAATGACGGTGAACTATAGCACATGAAAATCGTCCAAATGGGGGTTTACCTGCTCTAGGGAACATTTGACCTTGAAAATGGGCCATTTTGGTCGTGAGGGCCAGCTGTCTCCATAGATAAGGTCTTAACGGACGTCCATGTTAAATTTTGGCAAAAATGAGGTCGGAATTCTGGATGACCAAAAAATCTGTGGACTATGGCACACTAAAATTGGTAAAATGGGGGTCTTACCTGCTCTATGTCTCGTTTTGACCTTGTAAATGGGCCATTCTGGCTGTGAGGTCCAACTGGCTCCATAGGTAAGATTTTAACGAACGTCCAGGTTAAATATTGATAAAAATGAGGTCGGAATTCTGGATCTCTAAAAAAGATGGTGAACTATAGCATACGAAAATCGGCCAAAATGGGGTTTACCTGCTCTAGGGTTTATTTGTCCTTGAAAATGGGCCATTTTGGCCGTGAGGGCTAACAGGCTCCATAGATACGGTCTTAACGGACGTCCAGGTATAATTTTAGCAATAATTAGGTCGGAATTCTGGATCACCAAAAAAATTCGTGGACGATAGCATACGATGATCGGTAAAATGGGGGGTTTACCTGCTCTAGGGCTCGTTAGACCTTGAAAATGGGTCATTTTGGTCGTAAGGGCCAACTAGCTCCATAGATAAGGTCTTAACGGACGTCCAGGAAAAGCTATGGCCAAAATAAGGTCGGAATTGCGAATGACCTAAAAATATGTAGACTATAGCACACTATAATCGGTAAAATGGTGGGTTTACCTGCTCTAGGGCTCGTTGGACCTTGAAAATGGGTCATTTTGGTCGTGAGGGTCAAATGGCTCCATAGATAAGGTCTTAACGGACGTCCAGGGTAAATTTTGGCAAAAATGAGGTTGGAATTATGGATCACCAAAAAATCCATGGACTATAGCACACTAAAATTGGTTAAATGGGGGGTTTACCTCTTCCAGGTCTCGTTTGACCTTAAAAATGGGTCATTCTGTCTGTGAGGGCCAACTGTCCCCATTGGTAATGTCTTAACGGACGTCCAGGTTAAATATTGGCAAAAATGAGGTCAGAATTCTGGATCACCAAAAAAGATGGTGACCCATAGGACACAAAAATCAGCAAAATAGGGGATTTACCTGCTTTAGGGCTCATTTGTCGTTAAAAATGGGCCATTTTGGTCGTGAGGGCAAACTAGCTCCATAGATAAGGTATTATTGGACGTCCAGGTAAATTTTTGGCAAAAATAAGGTCAGAATTCCGGATCAACAAAAAATTCGTGGACTATAGCACACGAAAATCAGTAAAATGGGGGGTTTACCTGCTCTAGGGCTCGTTTGACCTTAAAAAATGGGCCATTTTGGTCGTGAGGGCCAACTAGCTCAATAGATAAGGTCTTAACGGACGTCCACGTAAAAGTTTAGCAAAATTGAGGTCGAAATTCTGGATAACCAAAAAATCCGTGGACTATAGCACACGAAAATCAGTAAAATGGGGGTTTACCTACTCTAGGGCTCGTTTGACCTTTAAAATGGATCATTTTGGCCATGAGGGCCAACTAGCTCAATAGATAAGGTCTTAACGGACGTCCATGTAAAATTTTAGCAAAATTAAGGTCGGAATTCTGGATAACCAAAAAATCTGTCGAATATAGGACACGAAAATTAGTAAAATGGGGGTTTACCTGCTCTAGGGCTCGTTTGACCTTTAAAATGGATCATTTTGGCCGTGAGGGCCAACTAGCTCCATAGATAAGGTCTTAACGGACGTCCAGGTAAAATTTTGGCAAAGATGAGGTCGGAATTCCGGATCACCAAAACATATGTGGACTATAGCACATGAAAATCGGTAAAATTGGGGTTTACCTGCTCTAGGGATCGTTTGACCTTGAAAATGGGCCATTTTGGCCGTGAGGGCCAATTGGCTCTATAGATAAGGTCTTACCAGACGTCCAGCTAAAATTTTGGCAAAAATGAGGTTGCAATTCTGGATCATCAAAAAATCCGTGGACTATAGCACACAAAAATCGGTAAAATGGGGGTTTACCTATTCTAGGGAATATTTGACCTTGAAAATGGGCCATTCTGGACGTGAGGGTCAACAGGGTCCATAGATAAGCTCTTTACGGACATCAAGGTAAAATTTTGGCAAAAGTGAGGTTGGAATTCTGGATCTGCAAAAAAGATGGTGAACTATAGCACACAAAAATCAGCCAAATGGGGGTTTACCTGCTCTAGGGTTCATTTGTACCTGAAAATGGGCCATTTTGGCCGTGATGGCCAATTGACCCCATAGATACGGTCTTAACGGACGTTTAGGTATAATTTTAGCAAAAAATAAGGTCGGAATTCCGGATCACCAAAAATACAAGGACATAGCACACGAAAATTGGTAAAATGGGGGGCTTACCTGCTTTAGGTCTTGTTTGACCTTGAAAATGGGCCATTCTGCCTGTAAGGGGAAACTGGCTCCATAGGTAAGGTTTTAACGGACGTCCAAGTAAATATTGTCTCAAATGAGGACGGAATTCTGGATCACCAAAAAAGATGGTGAACTATAGAACACGTAAATCGGCCAAAATGGGGTTTACCTGCTCTAGGGCTCATTTGTCCTTGAAAATGGGCCATTTTGGCCATGAGGGCCAATAGGCTCCATAGATACGGTCTTAACGGACGTCTAGGTAAAATTTTTGCAAAAATTAGGTCGGAATTCTTCAACACCAAAAAATATGTGAACAATAGCACACGAAAATTGGTAAACGCGGGGTTTACCTGCTCTAAGGATTGTTTGACCTTGAAAATGTGCCATTTTGGCCGTGAGGGTCAACTGTCTCCATAGATAAGGTCTTAACGGACGTCCAGGTAAAATTTTGGCAAAAATGAGGTTGGAATTTGGATCAACAAAAAATCCGTGGACTATAGCACAAAAAAATTGGTAAAATGGGGGTTTACCTACTCTAGGGCTCGTTTGACATTGAAAGTGGGGAATTCTGGCCATGAGGGCCAACTGGCTCCATAGGTAAGGTATTTACGGACGTCCAGCTAAAAGTTTGGCAAAAATGAGGTTGGAATACTGGATCACCAAAACATTTGTGGACAATAGCACACGAAAATTGGTAATATGGGGGGTTTACCTGCTCTATGGGTCGTTTGACCTTGAAATGGACCATTTTGGTCGTGAGGGCCAACTGTCTCCATAGCTAAGGTCTTAACGGACGTCCACGTAAAATTTTGGCAAAACTGAGGTCGAAATTCTGGGTCACCAAAAACTTTGTGGACTATAGCACACAAAAATCGGTAAAATATGGGGTTTACCAGCTCATGGGATCGTTTGACCTTGAAAATGGGTCATTTTGGCCGTGAGGGCCAAGTGGCTACATAGATAATGTCTTAGCAGACGTCCAGGTAATATTTTAGCTAAAATGAAGTCGGAATTCTGGATCACCAAACAATCTGTGGACTATCGCACACGAAAATCGGTAAAATAGGGGGTTACTTGCTCTATGGGTCGTTTGACCTTGAAATGGGCCATTTCTGTTGTGAGGGCCAACTGGTTCCATAGATAAGGTTTTAACGGATCTCCTTCTAAAATTTTGGCAAAAATGAGGTCGTAATTTTGGATCACCAAAAAATCTTTGGACTATAGCACACAAAAATCGGTAAAATGGGGGTTTGCCTATTTTAGGGCTCATTAGACCTTGTAAATGGGCCATTCTGGACGTGAGGGTCAACTGGCTCCATAGGTAAGGTCTTTCCGGATGTCTAGGTAAAATTTTGGCAAAAATGACGTTAGAATTCTGGATCAGCAAAAAAGATGGTGAATTATAGCACATGAAAATCGTCGAAATGGAGGTTTACCTGCTCTAGGGCTCATTTAACGTTGAAAATGGGCCATTTTGGTCATTCGGGCCAGCTTAACGGACATCCAAGTCTAATTTTTACAAAAATGAGGTCGAAATTTTGGATCACCAAAAAATCTGTGGACTACAGCATACGATAATTGGTAAATTGGGAGGTTTACCTACTCTAGGGCTCGTTTGACCTTGAAAATGGCCATTTTGGTCGTGAGGGTCAACTGGCTCCACAGATAAGGTCTTAACGGATATCCAGGTTAAATTTTTGCAAAAATGAGGTCAGAATTCTGGATCACCACAAAAGATGGTGACCTATAGGACACGAAAATCAGCAAAATTGGGGGATTACCTACTCTGGGGATCGTTTGACCTTAAAAATGGGCCATTTTGGTCATGAGGGCCAACTAGCCCCATATATAAGGTCTTAACAGACGTCCAGGTAAAAGTTTGGGCAAAATGAGGTTCGAATTCCGAATCACCAAAAAATATGTGGATTATAGGACACGAAAATCAGCAAAATGGGGGGTTTACCTGCTCTAGGGCTCGTTGGACATTAAAAATGGGCCATTTTGGTCGAGAGGGCTAACTAACTCCATAGATAAGGTCTTAACGGACGTCCAAGTAAAATATTGGGAAAAATAAGGTCCGAATTTTGGATCACCAAAAATTTTGTGGACTCTACCACATGAAAATCAGTAAAATGAGGGGTTTACCTGCTCTAGGGCTCATTTGTCCTTGAAAATGGGCAATTTTGGCCGTGAGGGCCAACAGGCTCCATAGATACGGTCTTAACGGACGTCCAGGTATAATTTTAGCAAAAATTAGTTCGGCATTCTGGTTCACCAAAAAATATGTGGATTATAGATCACGAAAATCGATAAAATGTGGGGTTTACCTGCTCTAGGGAGTGTTTGACNAAATTGGGGTTTACCTGCTCTAGGGATCATTTGACCTTGAAAATGGGCCATTTTGGCCGTGAGGGCCAATTGGCTCCATAGATAAGGTCTTACCAGACGTCCAGCTAAAATTTTGGCAAAAATGAGGTTGCAATTCTGGATCATCAAAAAATCCGTGGACTATGCACACAAAAATCAGTAAAATGGGGGTTTACCTACTCTAGGGAATATTTGTCCTTGAAAATGGGCAATTTTGGCCGTGAGGGCCAACAGGCTCCATAGATACGGTCTTAACGGACGTCCAGGTATAATTTTAGCAAAAATTAGTTCGGAATTCTGGTTCACCAAAAAATATGTGGATTATAGATCACGAAAATCGGTAAAATGTGGGGTTTACCTGCTCTAGGGAGTGTTTGACCTAGAAAATGGGTCATTTTGGCTGTGAGGGCCAACTGGCTCCATAGGTAAGGTCTTAACGGATGTCCATGTAAAATTTTGGCAAAAATGAGGTCGGAATACTGAATCACCAAAAAAGATGGTGAACTATAGCACACGAAAATCGACTAAATGGGGGTTTACTTGCTCTAAGGCTCATTTGTCCTTGAAAATGGGCCATTTTGGCCGTGAGGGCTAACAGGCTCTGTAGATACGGTCTTAACGGACGTCCAGGTATAATTTTAGAAAAATTGAGGTCGGAATTTTGTATCACCAAAAAATCCGTGGACTATAGCACACAAAAATCGGTAAAATAGGGGTTTACCTACTCTAGGGATCATTTGACCTTGAAAACGGGCCATTCTGGATGTGAGGGTCAACAGGCTCCATAGATAAGGTCTTTACGGACGTCAATGTAATATTTTGGTAAAAATGAGGTCGGTATTCTGGATCAGTAAAAAAGATGGGGAACTATAGGACACAAAAATCGACCAAATGGGGGTTTACTTGCTCTAGGGCTCATTTGACATTGAAAATGGGATGTTTTAGTTGTGAGGGCCAACTGGCTCTATAGATAAGGTCTTAACGGACGTTCAGGTATAATTTTGGCTAAAATAAGGTCGAAATTCTGAATCACCAAAAAATCCTTGTACTACAGCATATGAAAACCGGAAAAATGGGTGGTTTACTTGCTCTAGGGCTCGTTTGACCTTGGAAATGGCCCATTTTTGTCGTGAAGGTCAAATGGCTCCATAGATAAAGTCTTAACAGACGTCCAAGTTAAATTTTGGCACAAATGAGGTCGGAATTCTTGATCACCAAAAAATCTGTGGACTATAGAACACTAAAATCGGTAAAATGGGGAATTTACCTCCTCCAGAAATCATTTGACCTTGAAAATGGGCCATTTTGGCCAAGATGGCCAACTGACTCCATAGATACGGTCTTAATGGACATCCAGGTAAAATTTTGACAAAAATGAGGTCGAAATTCTGGATCACCAAAAAATCCATGGACTATAGCACATTAAAATCAGTAAAATAGGGGGTTTACGTCATCTAAGTCTCGTTTGACCTCGAAAATGGGTCATTCTGGCCGTGAGGGCCAACTGGCTCTATAGGTAATGTCTTAACGGATGTCCAGGTTAAATATTGGCAAAAATAAGGTTAGATTCTTGATCACCAAAAAAGATGGTGACCTATAGGACACGAAAATCAGCAAAATGGGGGGTTTACCTGCTCTAGGGCTCGTTTGATGTTAAAAATGGGCCATTTTGGTCGTGAGGGACATCTTGCGCCATAGATAAGGTCTTAACGGATGTCCAGGTAAAATTTTGGGTAAAATGAGGTCAGAATTTCGGATCACCAAAAAATCTGTTAACTATAGCACACGAAAATAAATAAAATGGGGGGGTTTACCTGCTCTAGGGCTCATTTGTTCTTGAAAATGGGCCATTTTGGCCTTGAGGTCCTACTGGCTCCATAGATACGGTCTTAACGGACGTCCAAGTATAATTTTAGCAAAAATTTGGTCAGAATTGTGGATCACCAAAAAATCCGTGGACTATAGCACACAAAAATCGGTAAAATAGGGGGCTTACCTTCTTTAGGTCTCGTTTGACCTTGAAAATGGGTCATTCTGGCCATGAGGGCCAACTAGCTCCATAGGTAAGGTTTTAATGGAGGTCCAGGTTAAATACTAGCAAAAATGATGTCAGAATTCTGGATCACCAAAAAAGATGGTGAACTATAGCACACGAAAATCGGCCAAAATGGGGTTTACCTGCTCTAGGGCTCATTTGTCCTTGAAAATGGGCCATTTTGGCCGTGACGGCCAACAGGCTCCATAGATACGGTCTTAACGGACGTCTAGGTATAATTGAAGCAAAAATTAGGTCAGAATTCTTGATCACCAAAAAATATGTGGAATATAGCACACGAAAATAGGTAAAATGTGGGGTTTACATGCTTTAAGGATCTTTTGACCTTGAAAATGGGCCATTTTTGCCATGAGGGCAAATTGGTTCCCTAGATAAGGTCTTAACGGACGTGCAGGTTAAATTTTGGCAAAAATGAGGTCGGAATTATGGATCACCAAAAAATCCGTGGACTATAGTACACAAAAATCGGTAAAATAGGGGGCTTACCTCATCTAGGTCTCGTTTGACCTTGAAAATGGGCCATTCTGGACGTATGGGCCAACTGGTTCCACAAGTAATTTCTTAACGGACGTCCAGGTTAAATATTGGCAAAAATGAGGTCAGAATTCTAGATCACTAAAATAGATAGTGACCTATAGGATACGAAAATCAGCAAAATGGGCGGTTTACCTGCTCTATGGCTCGTTTGACCTTAAAAATGTGCCATTTTGGTTGTGAGGGATAACTAGCTCCATAGATGAGGTCTTAACAGACGTCCAGGTAAAATATTGGGAAAAATGAGGTCGGAATTCTGGATCACCAAAAAATCTGTAGACTATAGCACACGAAAATCAGTAAAATAGGGGGTTTACCTGCTCTAGAGCTCATTTATCCCTGAAAATGGGCCATTTTGGCCGTGAGGGCCAACTGGCTGGATAGATACGGTCTTAACGGTCGTCTAGATATAATTTTAGCAAAAATTAGGTCGGAATTATGGATCACCAAAAAATACGTGGACTATACCACACAAAAATCGATAAAATGGGGGGCTTACAAGGTTTAGGTCTCGTTTGACCTTGAAAATGGGCCATTCTGGCCGTTAGGGGTAACTGGATCCTTTGGTAAGGTTTTAACGGACGTCCATGTTAAATATTGGCAAAAATGAGGTTGGAATTCTAAATCACCAAAAAAGATGGTGAACTATAGCACACGAAAATCGGCCAAAATGGGGTTTACTTGCTCTAAGGCTCATTTGTCCTTGAAAATAGGCAATTTTGGCCATGAGGTCCAACAGGCTCCATAGATACGTTCTTAACGGACGTCCAAGTATAATTTTAGCAAAAATTAGTTCACAATTCTTCATCACCAAAAAATATGTGGACTATAGCACACGAAAATTGGTAAAATGTGGGATTTACCTGCTCTAAGGATCGTTTGACCTTGAAAATGGGCCATTTTGGCCGAGAGAGCCAATTGGCTCCATAGATAAGGTCTTAACAGACGTCCAGGTAAAATTTTGGCAAAAATGAGGTTGGAATTCTGGATAAACAAAAAATCCGTGGACTATAGCACACAAAAATAGGTAAAATGGGGGTTTACCTACTCTAGAGCTCGTTTGACCTTCAAAGTGGGGAATTCTGGCCGTCAGGGCCAACTGACTCCATAGCTAAGGTCTTTACGTACGTCCAGGTAAAATTTTGGCAAAAATGAGGTCGGAATTTAGGATCACCAAAAAATCTGTGTACTATAGCACGCGAAAATTGGTAAAATGTGGGGTTTACCTTCTCTAAGGATCGTTTGACCTTGAAAATGGGTCATTTTGTCCGTGAGGGCCAACAGGCTACATAGATAATGTATTAACGAACGTCTAGGTAATATTTTGGCAAAAATGAGGTCGGAATTCTGGATCACCAAAAAATCTGTGGACTATCGCACACGAAAATCGGTACAATGGGGGGTTTACCTGCTCTATAGGTCGTTTGACATTGAAATGGGCCATTTTGGTCGTGAGGGCAAACTGGCTCCATAGATGAGGTCTTAACAAACGTCCAGGTAAAAGTTTGGCAAAAATGAGGTCGGAATTCTGGATCACCAAATATCTATGGACTATAGCACACAAGTCTCGGTAAAATGGGGGTTTACCTACTTTAGGGCCCATTAGACCTTGAAAATGGGCCATTCTGGACGTGAGGGTCAACTGGCTCCATAGGGTAAGATTTTTACGGATGTCTAGGTAAAATTTTTGCAAAACTGAGGTCAGAATTCTTGATCAGCAAAAAAGATGGTGAACTATAGCACACGAAAATCGTCGAAATGGGGTTTTACCTTCTCTAGGGCACATTTGACCATGAAAATGGGCCATTTTGGTCGTTAGGGCCAGCTGGCTCCATAGATAAGTTCTTAATGGATGTCCAGGTAAAATTTTGTCAAAAATGAGGTCGAAATTCCGTATCACCAAAAAAATTGTGGACTATAGCATACGATAATCGGTAAAATGGGGAGTTTACCTTCTCTAGGGCTCGTTTGACCTTGAAAATCGGTCATTTTGGATGTGAAGGTCAACTGGCTCCATAGATAAGGTCTTAACGGACGTCGAGGTTAAATTTTGGCAAAAATGAGGTCGGAATTATGGATAACCAAAAAATCTATGGACTATAACACACTAAAATCGGTAAAATGGGGGGTTTACCTCATCTAGGTCTCATTTTACCTTGAAAATGGGTCATTCTGGCCGTGAGGGCCAACTGGCTCCATAGGGAATATCCTAACGGATGTCTAGGTTAAATATTGTCAAAAATGAGGTTAAAATTCTGGATCACCAAAAACGACGGTGACTTATAGGACACGAAAATCAGCAAAATAGGGGGTTTAGCTACTCTAGGGCTCGTTTGACCTTAAAAATGGGCCATATTGTTCATGAGGGCCAACTAGCTTAGTAGATAAGGTCTTAACGGACGTCCAGGTATAATTTCGACAAAAATGACGTCTGAATTTCAGATCACCAAAAAATCTGTGGACTATAGCACAAAAAAATCTATAAAAAGGGGGGTTTACCTGCTCTAGGTCATGTTTGACCTTGTAAATGGGCCATTTTTGCTGTGAGGACCAATTGGCTCAATAGATAAGGTTTCAACAGACGTCCTGGTATAATTTTTGCAAAAATGAGGTCGAAATTCCAGATCACGACAAAATTCATAAACTATAGCACACGAAAATCGGTAAAATGGGGGGTTTACCTGCTCTAAGGATTGTTTGACCTAAAAAATTAGCCATTTTGGCGGTGAGGGCCAACTGGCTCCATAGATAAGGTCTTAAAGGACGTCCAGATAAAATTTTGGCAAAAATAAGGTCAGTATTCCGGATCACCAAAAAATCTGTGGACTATAGCACACGAAAATCAGTAAAATGGGGTTTTACTTGCTCTAGCGATCGTTTGACCTTGAAAATGGGCCATTTTGGTCGTGAGGGCCAACTGGCTCCATAGATAAGGTCGTAAAGGACGTCCAGGTAAAATTTTGGCAAAAATGAGGTCGAAATTCTGGATCACCAAAAAATTCGTGGACTATAGCACACGAAAATTAGTAAAATGGGGGGTTTACCTGCTCTAGGTTTCGTTTGACCTTTAATATGGGCAATTCTGGCTGTGAGGGCCAACTGGCTCCATAGGTAAAGTCTTAACGGACGTTCAGGTTAAATTTAGGTAAAAATGACGTCGCAATTGTGGATCACCAAAAAAGATGGTGACCTATAGGACACTAAAATAGTCAAAATGTGGGGTTTACCTGCTCTAGGGCTTGTTTGACCTTGAAAATGGGACATTTTGGTCGTGAGGGCCAACTGGCTCCATAGATATGGTCTTAACGGACGTCCAGGTATAATTTTGGCAAAAATGAGGTTGGAATTCAGGATCACCAAAAAATCTGTGGACTATAGCAAACGAAAATAGGTAAAATAAGGGGTTTACCTTCTCTAGGGTTCAATTGACCTTGAAAATGGGCAATTTTGGCCGTTAGGGTCAATTGGCTCAATAGATAAAGTCTTAACGGACGTCCAAGTATAACCTTGGCAAAAAAGAGGTCGGAATTCCGAATAACCAAAAAATCTAAGGACTATAGCACACAAAAATTGGTAAAAATGGGGGTTTACCTAGTCTAGGGCTCATTTAACCTTGAAAATGGGTCATTTTGGCCGTAAGGGCCAACCGGCTCCATAGATAAGGTCTTAACGGACGTCCAGATATAATTTTAGCAAAAATTAGGTCGGAATTCTGGATCACCAAAAAATCTGTGGACTATAGCACACGAAAATTGGTAAAAGGGGGGTTTACCATCTCTAGGGCTCGTTTGACCTTGAAATAGGCCATTCTGGCCATGAGGGACAACTAGTTCCATATGTAAAGTCTTAACAGACGTTTAGGTAAAATTTTGGCAATAATGATGTCGTAATTCTTTATCACCAAAAAAGATGGTGACTTATAACAACCAAAAACCGGCAAAATAGGGGTTTGCCTGCTCTAGGGCTCATTTGACCTTGAAAATGGATCGTTTTGGCCGTGAGGGCAAACAGTCCGCATAGGTAAGGTCTTAACGGACGTCGAGGTAAAATTGTTGCAAAAATGAGGTAATAAATTCTGGATCACCAAAAAATATGTGCACTATAGCCACTAAAATCGGTAAAATTATGGGTTTACCTGCTCTACGGTTCATTTGACCTTGAAAAAGGGCCATTTTAACCATGAGGGCCAACTGGCTCTATAGATAAGGTCTTACCAAATGTCCAGGTATAATTACGGCTAAAATGAGGTCGGAATTCTAGATCATCAAAAAATATGTGGATTATAGCACACAAAAATCGGTAAAAAGGGGGGTTTACCTGCTCTAGGGATCCATTGGCCTAGAAAATGGATCATTTTGGATGTGAGGGCAAACTGGCCCATAGATAATGTCTTAACAGACGTCCAGGTCAAAATTTGGCAAAAATGAGGTCGAAATTTTAGATCACCAAAAAATATGTGCACTATAGCACATGAAAATCGGTAAAATAAGGGGTTTACCTACACTAGGGCTGATTTGACCTTGAAAATGGGACATTTTGGCCGTAAGAACCAACTGGCTCCATAGATAGGGTCTTAACGGACGTCTAGGTAAAATTTTGGCAAAAATGAGGTCGAAATTATGGATCATCCAAAGATCTGTGGACTATAGCACACAAAAATTGGTAAAATTGGGTTTCACCTACTCTAGGGATCGTTTTACATTGAAAATGGGTCATTCTGGCCGTGAGGTCCAACTGGCTACATAGGTAACGTCTTAACTGACGTCCAGGTAAAATTTTGGCAAAACTGAGGTCTAAATTCTGGATCATCAAAAAAGATGGTGAACTGTTGCACACGAAAATCGACCAAACGGGGGTTTACCTACTCTAGGGCTCATTTGACCTTGAAAATGGGCCATTTTGGACGTGAGGGCAAACTGGCCCATAGATAACATCTTAATAGATGTCCAGGTAAAATTTTAGCAAAAATGAAGTCGGAATTTCGGATCACCAAAAAAATCTGTGGACTATAGCACATGAAAATTGGTAAAATGGGGGTTTATCTGCTCTAGGGTTCATTTGACCTTGAAAATGGGCCATTTTGGCCATGAGGGCCAACTGGCTCCACAGATAAGGTCTTAACGAACGTCCAGGTATAATTTTAGCAAAAATTATGTCAGAATTCTGGATCACCAAAAAATCTGTGGACTATAGCACACGAAAATTGGTAAAATTGGGGGTTTACCATCTCTAGGGCTCGTTTGACCTAGAAAATAGGCCATTCTGGCCATGAGGGCCAACTGACTCCGTAGGTATGGTCTTAACAGACGTTCAGGTAAAATTTTGCAAAAAATGAGGTCGGAATTCTTTATCACCAAAAAAGAAGGTGACCTATAGCACACGAAAATCGGCAAAATGGGGGGTTTACCTGCTCTAGGGCTCGTTTGACCTTGGAAATGGATTGTTTTGGCCGTGAGGGCCAACAGTCCCCATAGGTAAGGTCTTAATGTATGTACAAGTAAAATTTTTGCAAAAATGAGGTTGTAATTTTAGATCACCAAAAAATCTATGGACTATAGCACACCAAAATCGGTAAAATGAGGGGTTTACTTGCTCTAGGGTTCATTTGACCTTGAAAAGGGGCCATTTTAGCTGTGAGGGCCAACTGGCTCCATAGATAAGGTCTTAACAAACGTCCAGGTATAATTTTAGCAAACATTATGTCAGAATTCTGGATCACCAAAAAATCTGTGGACTATAGCACACGAAAATTGGTAAAATTGGAGGTTTACCATCTCTAGGGCTCGTTTGACCTAGAAAATAGGCCATTCTGGCCGTGAGGGCCAACTGACTCCGTAGGTATGGTCTTAACAGACGTTCAGGTAAAATTTTGCAAAAAATGAGGTCGAAATTCTTTATCACCAAAAAAAAAGGTGACCTATAGCACACGAAAATCGGCAAAATGGGGGGTTTACCTGCTCTAGGGCTCGTTTGACCTTGGAAATGGATTGTTTTGGCCGTGAGGGCCAACAGTCCCCATAGGTAAGGTCTTAATAGATGTACAGGTAAAATTTTGGCAAAAATGAGGTCGTAATTTTAGATCACCAAAAAATCTATGGACTATAGCACACCAAAATCAGTAAAATGAGGGGTTTACTTGATCTAGGGTTCATTTGACCTTGAAAAGGGGCCATTTTAGCCGTGAGGGCCAACTGGCTCCATATATAAGGTCTTAACGGACGTCTAGGTAAAATTTTGCAAAAAATTAGGTCGAAATTTTGGATCACCGAAAACTATGGTGACCTATAGCACACGAAAATTGGCAAAATGGGTGGTTTACCTGTTCTAGGGCCCGTTTGACCTTGAAAATGGGTAACTTTGGCCGTGAGGGTCAACTAACTCAATAGATAAGGTCTTAACGGATGTGCAGGTATAATTTTGGTGAAAAGGAGGTTAGAATTTTGAATAACCAAAAAATTTGTGGTCTATAGCACACGAAAATTGGTAAAATTGGGGTTTTACCTGCTCTACGGCTTGTTTGATCTTGAAAATGGGCAATTCTTGCCGTGAGGGCCAACTGGATCTATAGGTAAGGTCTTAACGGACGTTTGGGTAAAATTTTGGCAAAAATGAGATAGGAATTCTTTATCACCAAAAAAGATGATGGCCTATAGCACACGAAAATATGCAAAATGGGGGGTTTACTTGCTCTAGGGATTGTTTGACCTTGAAAATGGATCGTTTTAGCCGTGAGGGCCAACAGTCCGCATAGGTAAGGTCTTAACGGACGTCCAGGTAAAATTTTGGGAAAAATGAGGTCGGAATTGTGAATCACCAAAAAATCTGTGGAATATAACACACCAAAATCGGTAAAATAAGGGGTTTCCCTGCTCTAGGGTTGATTTGATCTTGAAAATGGGTCATTTTAGTCGTGAGGGCCAACTAGATCCATAGATAAGGTCCTAACAAACGTCCAGGTAAAATTTTGGCAAAAATGAGGTCGGAATTTTGGATCATCAAAAAATATGTGGACTATAGCAAACAAAAATAGGTAAAATGGGGGGTTTACCTGCTCTAGGGCTCGTTTGACCTTGCAAATGGGTCATTCTGGCTGTGAGGGACAACTGGCTTAACAGATAAGGTCTTAACGGACGTCCAGGTATAATTTCGGCTAAAATGACATCTGAATTTCGGATCACCAAAAAATCTGTGGACTATGCCACAAAAAAATCTATAAAATGGGGGGTTTACCTGCTCTAGGGATTGTTTGACCTCGAAAATGAGCCATTTTGGCGGTGAGGGCCAACTGGCTCCATAGATAAGGTCTTAAAGGACGTCCAGATAAAATTTTGGCAAAAATAAGGTCAGTATTCCGGATCACCAAAAAATCTGTGGACTATAGCACACGAAAATCAGTAAAATGGGGTTTTACCTGCTCTAGCGATTGTTTGACCTTGAAAATGGGCCATTTTGGCCGTGAGGGCCAACTGGCTCCATATATAAGGTCGTAAAGGACGTCCAGGTAAAATTTTGGCAAAAATGAGGTCGGAATTCCGGATCACCAAAAAATTCGTGGACTATAGCACACGAAAATCAGTAAAATGGGGGGTTTACCTGCTCTAGGTTTCGTTTGACCTTTAAAATAGCAATTCTGGCCGTGAGAGCCAACTGGCTCCATAGGTAAGGTCTTAACGGACGTCCAGGTTAAATTTTGGCAAAAATGACGTCGGAATTGTGGATCATTAAAAAAGATGGTGACCTGTAGGATACTAAAATAGGCAAAATGGGGGGTTTACCTGCTCTAGGGCACGTTTGACCTTGAAAATGGGATATTTTGGTCGTGAGGGCCAACTGGCTCCATAGATATGGTCTTAACGGACGTCCAAGTATAATTTTGGCAAAAATGAGGTTGGAATTCAGGATCACCAAAAAATCTGTGGACTATAGCAAACGAAAATAGGTAAAATAAGGGGTTTACCTTCTGTAGGGTTCATTTGACCTTGAAAATGGGCAATTTTGGCCGTTAGGGTCAATTGGCTCAATAGATAAGGTCTTAACGGACGTCCAAGTATAACCTTGGCAAAAAAGAGGTCGGAATTTCGAATAACCAAAAAATCTAAGGACTATAGCATACGAAAATTGGTAGAATGGGGGTTTTACCTTCTCTAGGGGTCGTTTGACCTTCAAAATGGGCCATTTTGGCCATGAGGGCCAACTGGCTCCATAGGTAAAGTGTTAACAGATGTTCAGGTAAATTTTGGGAAAAATGAGGTTGGAATTCTTTATCACCAAAAAAGATGGTGAACTATAGCACACGAAAATCAGCCAAATGGGCGTTTACCTGCTCTAGGGCTAATTTGCCCTTGAAAATGGGCCATTTTGGCCGAGAAGGCCAACTGGCTCCATAGATAAGGTCTTAACGGACATCCAGGTATAATTTTAGCAAAAGTTAGGTCGGAATTCTGGATCACCAAAAAATCCGTGGAATATATAGCACACGAAAATTGGTAAAATGAGGGGTTTACCTTCTCTAGGGCTCATTTGACCATGAAAATAGTCCATTCTGGGCCAACTAGCTCCATAGGTAAGGTCTTAACGGACTTCCAGGTTAAATTTTGGCAAAAATGAGGTTGAAATTCTGGATCACCAAAAAAAGATGGTGACATATAGCACACGAAAATAGACAAAATGGGGGGTTTACTTGCTCTAGGGCTCGTTTGACCTTGAAAATGGGCCATTTTGGGCGTGAGGGACAACTGGTTCCATAGATAAGGTCATATCGGATGTACAGGTATAAAATTGGCAAAAATGAGGTCGAAACTTTGGATTACCAAAAAATTTGTGGACTATAGCACACAAAAATTGGTAAAATGGGGGGTTTACTTACTCTAGAGCACATTTGGCATTAAAAATGGGCCGTTTTGGATGTGAGGGCAAACTGGCCCCATAGATAACGTCTTAACAGACGTCCAAGTAGAATTTTGTCAAAAATCAGGTCAAAATTTCGGATCACCAAAAAATCTCTGGATTATAGCACATGAAAATCGGTAAAATGGGGGTTTACCTGATCTAGGGCTCATTTGACCTTGAAAAAGGGCCATATTGGCTGTGAAGGCTAAGTGTCTCCATAGATAAGGTCTTAACAGACGTTAAGGTAAAATTTTGGCAAAAATGTGGTGGGAATTCTTTTTCACCAAAAAAGATGGTGACCTATAGCACACGAAAATAGGCAAAATGGGGGGTTTACCGGCTATATGGCTCGTTTGACCTTAAAAATGGAACATTTTGTCTGTTAGGGCCAACAGTCCCCATAGGTAAGGTTTTAACGGACGTCCAGGTAAAATTTTGGCAAAAATGAGGTTAGAATTCTAGATCACCAAAAAATCTGTGGACTATAGCACATCAATATCGGTAAAATGAGGGCTTTACCTTCTCTAGGGTTAATTTGACCTTGAAAATGGGCCTTTTTAGCCGTGAGGGACCAACTGGCTCCATAGATAAGGTTTTAACAAACGTCCAGGTAAAATCTTGGCAAAAATAAGGTTGAAATTTTGGATCACCAAAAAATCCGTGGACTATAGCAAACGAAAATAGGAAAAATGGATGGTTTACCTGCTCTAGGGCTCATTTGACCTTGAAATTGGGCCATTCTGGCCGTGAGTGAAAACTGGCTCCATAGATAAGGTCTTAACGGACGTCCAGGTAAAATTATGGTAAAAATGAGGATGGAATTCTGGATCACCATAAAATATGCTAACCTATAGCATACCAAAATTGGCAAAATTGGTGGTTTACCTGCTCTAGGGCCCGTTTGACCTTGAAAATGGGCAATTTTGGCCGTGAGGGTTAACTGGCTCAATAGATTAGGTCTTAACGGACGTTTAGGTATAGTTTTGGCTGAAATGAGGTCGGAATTCTAGATAACCAAAAAATATGTAGATTATAGCACATGAAAATTGGTAAATTTGGGGTTTTACCTGCTCTACGGCTCGTTTGACCTTGAAAATGGGCAATTCTTGCCGTGAGGGCCAACTGGATCCATAAGTAAGGTCTTAACGGATGTTCAAGTAAAATTTTGGCAAAAATTAGGTAGGAATTCTTTCTCACCAAAAGAGATGATGACCTATAGCACACGAAAATCGGCAAAATGGGGGGTTTACCTGATCTAGGGCTCGTTTGACCTTTAAAATGGATCGTTTTGGCCGTGAGTGCCAACAGTCCCCATAAGTAAGGTCTTAACGGACGTCGAGGTAAACTTTTAGCAAAAATGAAGTCGTAATTCTGGATCACCAAAAAATCTGTGGACTATAGCACAACAAAATCGGTAAAATAAGGGGTTTACCTGCACTAGGGTTCATTTGACCTTGAAAATGGGCCATTTTAGTCGTGAGGGCCAACTGGCTCAATAGATAAGGTCTTAACGAACGTTCAGGTACAATTTTAGCAAAAATAAGGTTGGAATTCTTTATCACCAACAAAGATAGTGACCTATAGCACACAAAAATTGGCAAAATGGGGGGTTTATATGTTTTAGGGCTCGTTTGATTTTGAAAATGGGCCATTTTGGTCGTGAGGGACAACTGGCTCCATAGATAAGGTCTTAACGGACGTCCGAGTAAAATTTTGGACAAAATGATGTCGAAATTCCGGATCACCAAAAAATATGTGGATTATAGCACACAAAAATTGGTAAAATTGGGGGTTTACCTCGTCTTGGGCTCATTTGGCTTTAAAAATAGGCCATTTTGGCCGTGAGGGCCAATTGGCTCCATAGATAAGCTCTTAACGGACGTCCAGGTAAAATTCTGGTATAAATGAGGTCGAAATTCTGGATCATCAAAAAATCTGTGGACTATAGCATACAAAAATTAGTAAAATGGGGGTTTACCTTCTCTAGGGGTCGTTGACCTTGAAAATAGGCCATTCTGGCCGTGAGGGCCAATTGGCTCCATAGATAAGGTCTTAACGGACGTCCAGGTAAAATTTTGGCAAAAATTAGGTCGGAATTCTGGATCACCAAAAAAGATGGTGACCTATAGCACACGAAAATTGGCAAAATGGGGGGTTTAACAGCTCTAGGGATTATTTGGGCTTGAAAATGGGCCATTTTGGACGTGAGGGCAAACTATCCCCATAGATAACGTCTTAACAGACGTCCAGGTAGAATTTTGGCAAAAATGGGGTCGGAATTTCAGATCACCAAAAAATCTGTGGATATAGCAGATGAAAATCGGTAAAATGGGGGTTTACCTGCTCTAGGGCTCATTTGATCTTGAAAATGGGCCATTTTGGTCGTGATGGCCAACAGGCTCCATTGGTAAGGTCTTAATGGACGTTCAGGTAAACTTTTGGCCAAAATAAGGTTGGAATTCTTTATCACCAAAAAAGATGGTGACTTATAGCACACGAAAATCGGCAAAATTGGTCTAGGGCTCGTTTGACCTTGAAAATAAATCATTTTGGCCGTGAGGGCCAATAGTCCCCATAGGTAAGGTCTTAACGGACGTCCAGGTAAAATTTTGGCAAAAATGAGGTCAGAATTTTGGATCAACAAACAAGATGGTGACCTATAGCACACGAAAATCGGAAAAAAAGCGGTTTACCTACTCTAGGCTCGTTGGACATTGAAAATGGGACATTTTGGTCATGAGGGACAATTGGTTCCATAGATAAGTTATTAACAGATGTCCAGGTATAATTTTGGCAAAAAATAGGTCAAAATACTGGATCACCAAAAAATCTGTGGTCTATAGCACAAAAAAATCGGTAAAATGGGCGGTCTACCTGCTCTAGGGATTATTTGGGCTTGAAAATGGGCCATTTTGGTCATGAGGGCAAACTGTCCCATAGATAACGTCTTAACAGACGTCCAGGTAGAATTTTGGCTAAATTGAGGTCGGAATTTCGGATCACCAAAAAATCTGAGGACCATAGCACATGAAAATGGGTAAAGTGGGGCTTTACCTGCTCTAGAGATCATTTGACCCTGAAAATGGGCCATTTTGGCCAGGAGGGCCAACTGCCTCCATAGATAAGGTCTTAACGGACGTCCAGGTAATATTTTGGCAAAAATGATGACCAAATTCTGGATCACCAAAAAATATGTGGAATATAGCACACAAAAATTGGTAAAATGGGGGTTCCCCTACTCTAGGGCTCGTTTGACTTTGAAAATGGGCCATTCTGGCCATGAGGGCCAACTGGCTACATAGGTAACATATTAACGAATATCCAGGTAAAATTTTGGCAAAAATGAGGTTGGAATTCTGGATCACCAAAAAAGATGGTGAATTATAGCACACGAAAATCGGCCAAACGGGGGTTTACCTACTCTAGGGCTCATTTGACCTTGAAAATGAGACATTTTGGACGTGAGGGCAAACTGGCCCCATAGAAAACGTCTCAACAGACGTTCAGGTATAATCTTGGCATAAATGAAGTCAAAATTTCGGATCACCAAAAAATCTGTTGACTATAGCACATGAAAATCAATAAAATGGGGGTTTACCCGCTCTAGGGATCATTTGAACTTGATAATGGGCCATTTTGGCCGTGAGGGCCAACTGGCTTCATAGATAAGGTCTTAACGGACGTCCAGGTATACTTTTATCAAAAATGAGGTCGAAATTCTGGATCACCAAAAAATCCGTGGACTATAGCACATGAAAATCGGTAAAATGGGGGTTTACCTGCTCTAGGGATCATTTGATCTTGAAAATGGTGCATTTTGGCTATGAGGGCCAACTGGTTCCATAGATTAGGTCTTAACGGACGTCCAGGTAAAATTTTCGCAAAAATGAGGTCGAAATTCTGGATCACCACAAAATCTGTGGATTATAGAACACAAAAATTGGTAAAATGGGGGTTCACCTACTCTAGGGCTCGTTTGACCTTGAAAATGGATCGTTTTGGCCGTGAGGGCCAACAGTCCCCATAGGTAAGGTTTTAACGGATGTCCTGGTCAAACTTTGGCAAAAATGGGGTCGGAATTCTAGATCACCAAGAAATCTGTGGACTATAGCACACCAAAATCGGTAAAATGATGGGTTTACTTGCTCTAGGGTTCATTTGACCATGAAAATTGGCTATTTTAGCCGTGAGGGCCAACTGGCTCCATAGATAAGGTCTTAACAAACGTCAAGGTAAATTTTGGAAAAAATGAGGTCAAAATTCTAGTTTACCAAAAAATCCGTGGACTATAGCAAACGAAAATAGGAAAACTGGGGGGTTTACCTGCTATAGGGCACATTTGACCTTGAAAATAGGCCATTCTTGCCATAAGGGACAACTGGCTCCATAAATAAGGTCCTAACGGATGTCCAGGTAAAATTTTGGTAAAAATTAGGTCTGAATTTTGGATCACCGAAAACTATGGTGACCTATAGCACACGAAAATCGGCAAAATGGGTGGTTTACCTGCTCTAAGGCCTATTTGACCTTGAAAATGGGCAATTTTGGCCATGAGGGTCAACTGACTCAATAGATAAAGTCTTAACGGACGTCCAGGTATACTTTTGGAGAAAAGGAGGTAAGATTTTTGAATAACCAAAAAATTTGTGGACTATAGCACACGAAAATTGGTAAAATGGGGGTTTTACCTGCTCTACGGCTTGTTTGACCTTGAAAATGGGCAATTCTTGTCGTGAGGGACAACTGGATCCATAGGTAAGGTCTTAACGGACATTCGGTTAAATTTTGGCAAAAATGAGATAGGAATTATTTATCACCAAAAAAGATGATGACCTATAGCACACGAAAATTGGCAAAATGGGGGGTTTACCTACTCTAGGGCTCTTTTGACCTTGAAAATGGATCATTTTGGCCATGAGGGCCAACAATCCCCATTGGTAAGGTTTTAACGGACGTCCGGGTAAAATTTTGGGAAAAATAAGGTCGAAATTGTGGATCACCAAAAAATCTGTGGAATATAGCACACCAAAATCGGTAAAATGAGGGGTTTACCTGCTCTAGGGTTCATTTGACCTTGAAAATGGGAAATTTTAGCCGTGAGGGCCAACTAGCTCCATAGATAAGGTCTTAACAAACGTCCAGGTAAAATTTTGGCAAAAATGAGGTTGAAACTTTGGATCACCGAAAAATCTGTGGACTACGGCAAACAAAAAGAGGTAAAATGGGGGGCTTACCTGCTCTAGGGCTTATTTGACCTTTCAAATGGGCCATTCTGTCTGTGAGGGACAATTGGCTCAATAGATAAGGTCTTAACGGACGTCTTGGTAAAATTTTGGCTAAAATGAGGTCGTAATTCTTGCTAACCAAAATATTCGTGGACTACAGCTAACGAAAATAGGTAAAATGGGGGGTTTACCTGCTCTAGGGTTCATTTGACCTTGAAAATGGGCAATTTTGGTATTGAGGGTCAACTAGCACAATAGATAAGGTCTTAACGGACGTCCAAGTATAATTTTGGCAAAAATGAGGTTGGAATCCCGGATCACCAAAAAATTTGTGGACTATAGCACACGAAAATTAGTAAAATGTGGGGTTTACCTGCTCTAGGTCTCGTTTGACCTTGAAAATGGGCAATTCTGGCTGTGAGGGCCAACTGGCTCCATAGGTAACGTCTTAACGGACGTCCAGGTTAAATTTTGGCAAAAATGAGGTTGGAATTGTGGATCACCAAAAAAGATGGTGACCTATAGGACACGAAAATCGGCAAAATGGGGGGTTTACCTGCTCTAGGGAACATTTGACCTTGAAAATGGGACATTTTGGTCGTGAGGGCCAACTGGCTGCATAGATAAGGTCTGAACAGACGTCCAAGTTTAATTTTGGCAAAAATGAGGTCGGAATTTTGGATCACCAAAAAATTCATGGATTATAGCAATCGAAAATAGGTAACATAAGGGGTTTACCTTCTCTATGGTTCATTTGACCTTGAAAATGGGCAATTTGGGCCGTGAGGGTTAACTGGCTCAATAGATAAGGTCTGAACGGACTTCCAAGTATAACCTTGGTAAAAATGAGGTCGAAATTCCGGATAACCAAAAAATCTATGGACTATAGCACACAAAAATTGGTAAAATGGGGGTTTTACCTTCTCTAGGGGTCGTTTGACCTTGAAAATGGGCCATTTTGGCCGTGAGGACCAACTGTCTCCATATATAAGGTCTTAACGGACGTCTAGGTAAAAATTTGGAACAAATGAGGTCGGAATTCTGGATCACCAAAAAAGATGGTGAACCATAGCACATGAAAATCGGCCAAATGGGGGTTTACTTGCTCTTGGGATGATTTGACCTTGAAAATGGGCCATTTTGGCCGTGAAGGCCAACTGGCTCCATACATATGGTCTTAACGGACGTCCAGGTATAATTTTAGCAAAAGTTAGGTCGGAATTCTGGATCACCAAAAAATCTGTGGACTATAGCACACGAAAATTGGTAAAATGTGGGGTTTACCTTCTCTAGGGCTCGTTTGACTTTGAAAATAGGCCATTCTGGCCGTGAGGGCAAACTAGCTCCATAGGTAAGGTCTTAACGGACGTCCAGGTTAAATTTTGGCAAAAATGAGGTTGAAATTTTGGATCACCAAAATAGATGGTGACATATAGCACACGAAAATAGGCAAAATGGGGGGTTTACCTGCTCTAGGGCTCATTTGACCTTGAAAATGGGCCATTTTGGTCGTGAGGGCCAACTAGTTCCGAAGATAAGGTCTTAACGAATGTACAGGAATAATATTGGCAAAAATGAGGTCGGAATTTTGGATCACCAAAAAATCTATAGACTATAGCACATAAAAATTGGTAAAATGGGGGGTTTACTGACTCTAGGGGACATTTGGACTTAAAAATGGGCCATTTTGGATGTGAGGTCGAACTGGCCCCATAGATAACGTCTTAACAGACGTCCAGGTAGAACTTTTTCAAAAATCAAGTCGGTATTTTGGATCACCAAAAAATCTGGGGACTATAGGACATGAAAATCGGTAAAATGGGGGTTTACCTGATCTAGGGCTCATTTGACTTTCATAAAGGGCCATTTTGGCTGTGAAGGCTAAGTGGCTCCATAGATAAGGTCTTAACGTACGTTCAGGTAAAATTTTGGCAAAAATGAAGTGGGAATTCTTTTTCACCAAAAAAGATGATAACCTATAGCACACGAAAATCGGCAAAATGGGGGGTTTACCTGCTCTAGGGTTCATTTGACCTTGAAAATGGATCGTTTTGGCTGTGAGGGGTAACAGTCCCCATAGGTAAGGTCTTAATGGACGTCCAGGTAAAATTTTGGAAAAATGAGGTCGGAATTTTGGATCACCAAAAAATCTGTGGACTATTAGAACACTAAAATCGGTAAAATAAGGGGTTTACCTGCTCTAGGGTTCATTTGACCTTGAAAATGGGCCATTTTAGCCGTGAGGGCCAATTGGCACCATAGATAAAGTTTTTAACAAACGTCCAGGTAAAATTTTGGCAAAAATGAGGTCGAAATTCCAGATTACCAAAAAATTCGTGGAGTATAGCAAAAGAAAATAGGAAAAATGGGTGGTTTACCTCCTTTAAGGATCGTTTGACCTTGAAAATGGGCCATTCTGGCCGTGAGGGACAACTGGCTCCATCGATAAGGTCTTAACAGACGTCCAGGTAAAATTTTGTTAAAAATGAGGTCGGAATTCTGGATCACCGAAAACTATGGTGACCTATAGCATACAAAAATCGGCAATATTGGTGGTTTGCCTGCTCTAGGGCCCGTTTGACATTGCAAAGAGGCAATTTTGGCCGTGGGGGTCAACTAGCTTAATAGATAAGGTCTTAACCGATGTCCAGGTATAATTTTGGCAAAAATGAGGTCGGAATTCTGGATAACCAAAAAATATGTGGACTATAGTACAAGAAAATTGGTAAAATAGGGGTTTTACCTGCTCTACGGCTCGTTTGAACTTGAAAATGGACAATTCTTGCCGTGAGGGCCAACTGGATCCATAAGTAAGGTCTTAAAGGACGTTCAAGTAAAATTTTGGCAAAAATGAGGTGGCAATTCTTCATCACCAAAAAAGATAGTGACCTATAGCACCTGAAAATCGGCAAAATGGGGGGTCTACATGTTCTAGGGCTCATTTGACCTTGAAAATGGGCCATTTTGGTCATGAGGGCAAACTGGCTCCGTAGATAAGGTCTTAACGGACGTGCAGGTATAATATTGGCAAAAATGATGTCGGAATATATCGATAAAATTTGGGGTTTACCTCATCTGGGGCTCATTTGGCCATGAAAATGGGCCATTTTGGCCGTGAGGGTCAATTTGCTCCATATATAAGGTCTTAACAGACATCCAGGTAAAATTCTGGCATAAATGAGGTCAAAATTCTTGATCACCAAAAAATCTGTGGACTATAGCATACAAGAATTAGTAAAATAGGGGTTTACCTTCTCTAGGGGGCGTTTGACCTTGAAAATAGGTCATTCTGGCCGTGAGGGCCAACTGGCTCCATAGCTAAGGTTTTAACGGATGTCCAGGTAAAATTTTGGCAAAAATGAGGTCGTAATTCTGGATCACCAAAAAAGATGGTGACCTATAGCACACGAAAATTGGCAAAATGGGTGGTTTACCTACTATAGGGCTAGGTTGACCTTGAAAATGGGCCATTTTGGTCATGAGGGACCACTGGCTCCATAGATAAGGTCTTAACAGACATCCAGGTATAATCTTGGCAAAAATAAGGTCGGAATTTTGGAACACCGAAAAATCCGTGGACTATAACACACAAAAATCTGTAAAATGGGGGGTTTAACTGCTCTAGGGATTATTTGGGCTTGAAAATGGGCCATTTTGGACGTGAGGGAAAACTGTCCCCATAGATAACGTCTTAACAGACGTCCAGGTAGAATTTTGGCAAAACTGATGTCAGAATTTCGGATCACCAAAAAATCTGTAGATTATAGCACATGAAAATTGGTAAAATGAGGGTTTACCTGCTCTAGGGATCATTTGATCTTGAAAATGGGCCATTTTAGCCATGATGGCCAACTGGCTCCATAGATAAGGTCTTAACGGACGTCGAGGTAAAATTTTTGCAAAAATGAGGTCGAAATTCTGTATCACCAAAAAATCTGTGGACTATAGCACACAAAATTTGGTAAAATGGGGGTTCACCTACTCTAGGGCTCGTTTGACCTTGAAAATGGGTCATTTTGGGCGTGAAGGCCAACTTGCTCCATCGAAAAGGTTTTAACGGACGTCCAGGTATAATTTTAGCAAAAATGAGGTCATTCTGGCTGTAGGGGCCAACTGGCTCCATATGTAAGGTCTTAACGAAAGTCCAGGTAAAATTTTGGCAAAAATGAGGTCGAAATTCTTCATCACCAAAAAAGATGGTGACCTATAGCACACGAAAATCGGCAAAATGGGAGGTTTACATGGTCTAGGGCTCGTTTGACTTTGAAAATGGCCCATTTTTGCCGTGAGGGCCAACTGGCTCCATAGATAAGGTCTTAACGGACGCCTAGGTATAATTTTGGCAAAAAAATATGGTCGAAATTCTGGATCACCAAGAAATCTGTGGACTATAGCACACAAAAATCCATAAAATGGTGCGTTTACCTGCTCTAGGGCTCATTTGGCCTTGAAAATGGGTCATTTTGGACGTGAGGGCAAACTGGGCCCATAGATAAGGTCTCAACGGACGTCCAAGTAAAATTTTTGCAAAAATGATGTCGAAATTTTGGATCACCAAAAAATATGTGGACTATAGCACATGAAAATCGGTAAAATGAGGGGTTTACCTACTCTAGGGCTCATTTGACCTTGAAAATGGGCCATTTCGGCCGTTAGGGCCAACTCGCTCCATAGACAAGGTCTTAACGAACGTCCAGGTATAATTTTGGAAAAAATAAGGTTAGAATTCTGGATCACCATAAAATCCGAAGACTATAGCACACGAAAATTGGTAAAATAGGGGGTTTACCTGCTCTAGTGCTCGTTAGACCTTGGAAATGGGCAATATTGTCTGTGAGGGCCAACTAGCTCCATAGATAAGGTCCTAACGGACGTCCAGATAAAATTTTGGTAAAAATGAGGTCGAAATTCCGTATTACCAAAAAATCTGTGGACTATAGCACACAAAAATTGGTTAAATGGGGGTTTACCTACTTTAGGACTCATTTGACCTTGAAAATGGGCCATTCTGGCAGTGTGGGCCAACTGCCTCCCTAGGTAAGGTCTTAACGGACGTCTAGGTAAAATTTTGGCAAAACTGATGTCATAATTTTGGAACACAAAAAAATCTGTGGACTTAGCACAAAAAAATTGGTAAAATGGGGGATTTACCTGCTCTAGGTCTCGTTTGACGTAGAAAATGGGCCATTTTGGTCGTGAGGGTAAACTGCTTCCATATATAAGGTCTTAACGGAAGTCAAGGTATAATTTTGGCAAAAATGAGTTCAAAATTCTGGATAACCAAAAAATATATGGACTATAGCACACAAAAATCAATAAAATATGGGGGTTTACCTGCTCTAGGGCTCATTTGGCCTTGAAAATGGGCCATTTTGAATGTGAGAGCAAACTGGACCCACAGATAAGGTCTTAACGGATGTGCAGGTAATATTTTAGCAAAAATGAGGTCGGAATTTCGTATCACCAAAAAACTATGGACTATAGCACACGTTTACCTGGAGGGTTTACCTGCTCTAGGGCTCGTTTGACCTTGAAAATGGGCCATTTTGGCCGAGAGGGCCAACTGGCTTCATAGATAAGGTCTTATCGGGCGTCCATGTATAATTTTGGCAAAAATGAGGTCGGAATTTTGGATCACCAAAAAATCTGTGGACTATAGCACACAAAAATCGGTAAAATGCGGGGTTTACCTGCTCTAGGGCTTATTTGGCCTTGAAAATGGGCCATTTTGGACGTGAGGGCAAACTAGCCCCGTAGATAAGGTCTTAATGGACATCCAGGTAAAATTTTGGCAAAAATGAGGTCGGAATTTTGGATCACCAAAGATGATGGTGACCTATTGCACACGAAAATCGGCAAAATAGAGGGTTTACCTGCTCTAGGTCTTGTTTGACCTTGAAAATGGGTCATTTTGGTCGTGAGGGTAAACTGGCTCCAAATATAAGGTCTTAACGGACGTCTAGGTATAATTTTGGCAAAAATGAGTTCGAAATTCCGGATCACCAAAAAATTTGTGGACTATAGCACACAAAAATCGATAAAATATGGGTGTTTACCTACTCTAGGGCTCATTTGGCCTTGAAAATGGGCCATTTTGGATGTGAGGGCAAACTGGCCCAACAGATAAGGTCTTAACGGATGTGCAGATAACATTTTGGCAAAAATGAGGTCGGAATTTTGGATCACCAAAAAACTATGGAATATAGCACACGAAAATCAGTAAAATAGAGGGTTTACCTGCACTAGGGCTCGTTTGACCTTGAAAATGGGCCATTTTGGCCGAGAGGGCAAATTGGCTTCATAGATAAGGTCTTAACGGACGTCCAGGTATAATTTTTGCAAAAATGAGGTCAGAATTCTGGATCACCAAAAAATCGGTGGACTATAGCACACAAAAATCGGTAAAATGAGGGGTTTTCCTGCTCTAGAGCACATTTGGCCTTGAAAATGGGCCATTTTGGACGTGAGGGCAAACTGGCCCTATAGATAAGGTCTTAACAGATGTCCAGGTAAAATTTTGGCAAAAATAAGGTCGAAATTTTGGATCACCAAAATAGATGTGGATTATAGCACACGAAAATTGGTAAAATGAGGGGTTTACCTGCTCTAGCACTCGTTTGACACTGAAAATGGGAGATTTTGGCCGTGAGGGCCAACTAGCTCCATAGATAAGGTCTTAATGAACGTCCAGATAAAATTTTGGTAAAAATGAGGTTGGAATTCTAGATCACCAAAAAATCCATGGACTATAGCACACAAAAATTGGTAAAATGGGGGTTTATCTACTCTATGGCTCGTTTGACCTTGAAAATGGGTCATTCTGACCGTGCGGGCCAACTGGCTCCATAGATAAGGTTTTAACGAACGTCCAGGTGTAATTTTAGCAAAAATTAGGTCGGAATTTCTGATCACTAAAAAATCTATGGACTATAGCATAGGAAAATCGGTAAAATGGGGGGTTTACCTTCTCTAGGGCTCGTTTGACCTTGAAAATGGGCAATTTTGGTCGTGAGGGCCAACTGGTTCCATAGATAAGGTCTTAACGATTGTCCAGGTATAATTTTGGCAAATATGAGGTCGGAATTCCGGATGACAAAAAAATTTGTGGACTATAGCACACAAAAATCGGTAAAATGGGGGGTTTACTTGCTATAGGGCTCGTTTGACCTTGAAAATGGGCCATTTTTGCCGTGAAGGCCAACTAGGTCCATAGATAAGGTCCGGACGGATGTCCAGGTAATATTTTGACAAAAATGAGATCGGAATTCTGGATCACCGAAAAACCCGTCGACTATAGCACACGAAAATTGGTAAAATTTGGGGTTTACCAACTCTAGGGCTCGTTTGACCATGAAAATGGGCAATTTTGGCCGTCAGGGCAAACTGGCTCCATAGATAAGGTCTTAACGGATGTCCAGGTAAAATTTTGACATAAATGAGGTCGAAATTCTAGATCACCAAAAAATATGTGGTCTATATAGCACACAAAAATTGGTAAAATGGGGATTTACCTACTTTAGGGCTCATTTAACCTTGGAAATTGGCCATTCTGGCCGTGAGTGCCAACTGGCTCCCTAGGTAAGGTTTTTACAGACGTCCAGCTAAAATTTTGGCAAAAATGAGGTCGAAATTCTGGATAACCGGAAAATAGTTTGACTATAGCACACAAAAATTGGTAAAATTGGGGGTTTACCTTCTCTAGGGCTCGTTTGACCTTGAAAATAAGCCATTGTAGCCGTGTGGGTCAGCTGGCTCCATTGGTAAGGTCTTAACGGATGTCCAGGTAAAATTTTGGCAAAAATGAGGTAGGAATTCTGGTTCACAAAAAAAGATAGTGACCAATAGCACATGAAAATCGACAAAATGCGGAGTTTACCTGCTCTAGGGCTCGTTTGACCTTTAAAATGTGTCATTTTCGCCGTGACGGCCAACTGGCACCATTCGTAAGGTTTTAACGGACGTCCAGGTTAAATTTTGGTGAAAATGAGGTCGGAATTCTGGATCACCAATAAATCTGTGGACTATAGCACACAAAAATCGGTAAAATGGGTTTACCAAAAAATCAGTGGACTTATAGCACATGAAATTTGGTAATATGGGGGTTTTACCTTCTCTAGGGCTTATTTGGCCTTGAAAATGGGTCATTTTGGACGTGAGGGCAATTTAGCCCCATAGGTAAGGTCTTAACGGACGTTGAGGTAAAATTTTGGCTAAACTGAGGTCAAAATTTTGGATAACCAAAAAACTATGGACTATAGAACACGAATATCGGTAAAATGGGGGGTTTACCTGCTCTAGGGATCGTTTGACCATGAAAATGGGCCATTTTGGCCATGAGGGCCAGCTGGCTCCATTGATAAGACCTCAACGGATGTCTAGGTAAAATTTTGGCATAAATGAGGTCGAAATTCTGGATCACCAATAAATTCGTGGACTATAGCACACAAAAATCGGTGAAATGGGTTTACCTACTCTACGGCTCGTTTGACCTTGTAAATGGGCCATTCTGGTCGTGAGGAAGAACTTGCTCCATATGTAAGGTCTTAACGGACGTCCAGGTAAATCTTTGGCAAAAATGAGGTCGTAATTCTGGATCACCAAAAAAGATGAAGAACTATAACACACGAAAATCGGCTAAATGCGGGTTTACCTGCTCTATGGCTCATTTGTCCTTGAAAATTGGCCATTTTGGCCTTGAGGGCCAACTGGCTCCATAGATAAGGTCTTAACGGACATCCAGGTATAAGTTTAGCAAAAATTAGGTTGGAATTTTGGCTCACCAAAAAATTCGTGGACTTATAGCACACGAAAATCCGTAAAATGGGGGGTTTACCTTCTCTAGGGCTCGTTTGACCTTGGAAATAGGCCATTCTGGCCGTGAGGGCCAATTGGCTCCATAGGTAAGTCTTAATGGACGTCAAGGTTAAATGTTGGCAAAAATGAGGTTGGAATTCTGTATCACCAGAAAATACATGCACTATAGCACACGAAAATTGGTAAAATGGGGGGTTTACCTTCTCTAGGGCTCGTTTGACCTTGGAAATAGGCCATTCTAGCCGTGAGGGCTAACTGGCTCCATAGGTAAAGTCTTAATGGACTTCCACGATAAATTTTTGCAAAAATGAGGTCGGAATTCTGTATCACCAGAAAATCCGTGGACTATAGCACATGAAAATTGGTAAAATTAGGGGTTTACTTGTTCTAGGGGTCGTTTGAGATTGAAAATGGGTCATTTTGGCCGTGAGGTTAAACTGGCTCCATAGATAAGGTTTTTTACAAACGTCCAGGTAAACTTTTGGCTCAAATGAGATCGGAATTCTTGATCACTAAAAAAGATAGAGAACTATAGCACATGAAAATCGGCCAAATGGGGGTTTACCTGCTCTAGGGATCATTTGACCTTGAAAATGGGCCATTTGGCCACGATGGCCAACTGGCTCCATAGATAAGGTCTTAATGGACGTCCAGGTAAAAATTTGGCGAAAGTAATTTCGGAATTCTGGATCACCAGAAAACAAGGAGAACTATAGCACACGAAAATCGGCTAAATGGGGGTTTACCTGCTCTAGCGCTCATTTGTCATTGAAAATTGGCCATTTTGGCCGTGAGGGCCAACTGGCTCCATTGGTAAGGTCTTAACGAACGTCCAGGTATAATTTTGGCAAATATAAGGTCGGAATTCTAGATGACAAAAGAATTTGTGGACTATAGCACAGAAATATAGGTAAAATGGGGGGTTTACTTGCTATAGGGCTCGTTTGACCTTGAAAATGGGCCATTTTGGCCGTGATGGCCAACTAGGTCCATAGATAAGGTCCGGACGACCAGGTAAAAGTTTTGCAAAAATGAAGTCAGAATTCTGGATCTACAGAAAATCTGTAGATTGTAGTACACGAAAATTAGTAAAATGGGGGGTTTACCTGCTCTACGGCTCGTTTGACATTGAAAATGGGCCATTTTGGCCGTGAGGGACAACTGTCTCCATAGATAAGGTCTTAACAGATCTCCAGGTAATATTTTGGCAAAAATGAGATCGGAATTCTGGATCACCGAAAAATCCGTCGACTATAGCATACGAAAATTTGTAAAATGGGGGGTTTACCAGCTCTAGGGCTCGTTTGACCATGAAAATGGGCAATTTTGGCCGTGAGGGCAAACAGGCTCCATAGATAATGTCTTAACGGACGTCCAGGTAAAATTTTGACATAAATGCGGTCGGAATTCTAGATCACCAAAAAATATGTGGTCTACAGCACACAAAAATTGATAAAATGGGGGTTTACCTACTTTAGGGCTCGTTTGACCTTGGAAATTGGACATTCTGGCCGTGAGTGTCAATTGGCTCCCTAGGTAAGCTCTTAACGGACGTCCAGCTAAAATTTTGGCAAAACTGAGGTCGAAATTCTGGATAACCGGAAAATAGGTTGACTATAGCACACAAAAATTGGTAAAATTGGGGGTTAACTTTCTCTAGGGCTTGTTTGACCTTGAAAATAAGCCATTATAGCCGTGTGGGTCAGCTGGCTCCATTGGTAAGGTCTTAACTGATGTCCAGGTAAAATTTTGGCAAAAATGAGGTAGGAATTCTGGATCACCAAAAAAGATGGTGACCAATAGCACATGAAAATCGACAAAATGGGGAGTTTACCTGCTCTAGGGCTCGTTTGACATTTAAAATGGGCCATTTTCGCCGTGACGGCCAACTGGCACCATTGGGAAGGTCTTAACAGACGTCCAGGTTAAATTTTGGCAAAAATGAGGTCGGAATTCTGGATCACCAATAAATCTGTGGACTATAGCACACAAAAATCGATAAAATGGGTTTACCTACTCTAGCGCTCGTTTGACCTTGTAAATGGGCCATTCTGGCCGTGAGGGCGAACTTGCTCCATAGGTAAGGTCTTAACGGACGTCCAGGTAAATTAGGAGAATGAGGTCGTAATTCTGGATCACCAAGAAAGATGGAGAACTATAACACACGAAAATCGGCTAAATGGGGGTTTACCTGCTCTAGGGCTCATTTCTCCTTGAAAATTGGCTATTTTGGCTTTGAGGGCCAACTGGCTCCATAGATAAGGTCTTAAGGGACGTCCAGGTATTAATTTAGCAAAAATTAGGTTGGAATTCTGGCTCACCAAAAATCAGTGGACTTATAGCACATGAAAATTGGTAATATGGGGGGTTTACCTTCTCTAGGGCTCATTTGGCCTTGAAAATGGGTCATTTTGGACGTGAGGACAATCTAGCCCCATAGGTAAGGTCTTAACGGACGTTGAGGTAAATTTTTGGCTAAAATGAGGTTAGAATTTTGGATAACCAAAAAACTATGGACTATAGAACACGAATATCGGTAAAATGGGGGGTTTAACTGTTGTAGGGATCGTTTGACCATGAAAATGGGCCATTTTGGCCATGAGAGCCAGCTGTCTCCATTGATAAGATCTCAACGGACGTCTAGGTAAAATTTTGGCAAAAATAAGGTCGAAATTCTGGATCACCAATAAATCCGTGGACTATAGCACATAAAAATCGGTGAAATGGGTTTACCTAATCTACGGCTCGTTTGACCTTGTAAATGGGCCATTCTGGTTGTGAGGGCGAACTTGCTCCATAGGTAAGGTCTTAACGGACGTCCAGGTAAATTTTTGGCAAAAATGAGGTCGTAATTCTGGATCACCAAAAAAGATGAAGAACTACAACACACAAAAATCTGCTAAATGGGGGTTTACCTGCTCTATGGCTCATTTGTCCTTGAAAATTGGCCATTTTGGCCTTGAGGGCCAACTGGCTCCATAGTTAAGGTCTTAACGGACGTCCAGGTATAATCTTAGCAAAAATTAGATTGGAATTCTGGCTCACCAAAAAATCCGTGGACTTATAGCACACAAAAATCGATAAAATGGGGGGTTACCTTCTCTAGGGCTCGTTTGACCTTGGAAATAGGCCATTCTGGCCGTGAGGGACAATTGGCTCCATAGGTAAGTCTTAATGGACGTCAAGGTTAAATTTTGGCAAAACTGAGGTTGGAATTCTGTATCACCAGAAAATACGTGCACTATAGCACACGAAAATTGGTAAAATGGGGGGTTTACCTTCTCTAGGGCTCGTTTGACCTTGGAAATAGGCCATTCTAGCCATGAGGGCCAACTGGCTCCATAGGTAAAGTCTTAATGGACTTCCAGGATAAATTTTTGCAAAAATGAGGTCGGAATTCTGTATCACCAGAAAATCCGTGGACTATAGCACATGAAAATCGGTAAAATTAGGGGTTTACTTGTTCTAGGGGTCGTTTAAGCTTGAAAATGGGTCATTTTGGCCGTGAGGTTAAACTGGCTCCATAGATAAGGTTTTTACAGACGTCCAGGTAAACCTTTGGCTCAAATGAGGTCAAAATTCTAGATCACCAAAAAAGATAGAGAACTATAGCACATGAGAATCGGCCAAACGGGGGTTTACCTGCTCTAGGGATCATTTGACCTTGAAAATGGGCCATTTTGGCCGTGATGGCCAACTTGCTCCATAGATAAGGTCTTAATGGACATCCAGGTAAAATTTTGGCAAAAGTGATTTCGGAATTCTGGATCACCAGAAAAGATGGAGAACTACAGCACACGAAAATCGGCTAAATGGGGGTTTACCTGCTCTAGCTCTCATTTGTCATTGAAAATTGTCCATTTTGGCCGTGAGGGCCAACTGGCTCAATTGGTAAGGTCTTAACGAACGTCCAGGTACAATTTTGGCAAATATGAGGTCGGAATTCCGGATGACAAAAAAATTCGTAGACTATAGGACACAAAAATCGGTAAATTGGGGGGTTTACTTGCTATAGGGGTCGTTGGACCTTGAAAATGGGCCATTTTGGCCGTGAGGGCCAACTAGGTCCATAGATAAGGTCCGGACGACCAGGTAAAAGTTTTGCAAAAACGAAGTCGGAATTCTGGATCTACAGAAAATCTGTAGACTATAGTACATAAAAATTAGTAAAATGGGGGGTTTACCTGCTCTACGGCTCGTTTGACATTGAAAATTGGCCATTTTGGTCGTGAGGGACAATTGGCTCCATAGATAAGGTCTTAACGGATGTCCAGGTACTATTTTGGCAAAAATGAGATCGGAATTCTGGATCACCGAAAAATCCGTCGACTATAGCACACGAAAATTGGTAAAATGGGGGTTTTACCAGCTCTATGGCTCGTTTGACCATGAAAATGGGCAATTTTCGCCGTGAAGGCAAACTGGCTCCATAGATAAGGTCTTAACGGACGTCCAAGTAAAATTTTCACATAAATGAGGTCGGAATTCTAGATCACCAAAAAATATGTGGTTTATAGCACACAAAAATTGGTAAAATGGGGGTTTACCTACTTTAGGGCTCGTTTGACCTTGGAATTTGGCCATTCTGCCTGTGAGTGCCAACTGGCTCCTTAGGTAAGGTCTTAACGGACGTCCAACTAAAATTTTGGCAAAAATTAGGTCGAAATTCTGGATAACCAGAAAATAGATTGACTATAGCACACAAAAATTGGTAAAATTGGGGGTTTACCTTCTCTAGGGCTCGTTTGACCTTCAAAATAAGTCATTGTAGCCGTGTGGGTCAGCTGGCTCCATTGGTAAGGTCTTAACGGATGTCGAGGTAAAATTTTGACAAAAATGAGGTAGGAATTCTGGATCACCAAAAAAGATGGTGACCAATAGCACATGAAAATCAACAAAATGGGGAGTTTACCTGCTCTAGGGCTCGTTTGACCTTTAAAATGGGCCATTTTTGCCATGACGGCCAACTAGCACCATTGGTAAGGTCTTAACGGACGTCCAGGTTAAATTTTGGCAAAAATGAGGTCGAAATTCTGGATCACCAATAAATCTGTGGACTATAGCACACAAAATCGGTAAAATGGGTTTACCTACTCTAGGGCTCATTTGACCTTGTAAATGGGCCATTCTAGCCGTCGGGGCGAACTTGCTCCATAGGTAAGGACTTAACGGACGTCTAGGTAAATATCTGGAAAATGAGGTCGTAATTCTGGATCACCAAGAAACATGTAGAACTATAACACATGAAAATCGGCTAAATAGGGGTTTACCTGCTCTAGGGCTCATTTCTCCTTGAAAATTGGCTATTTTGGCTTTGAGGGCCAACTGGCTCCATAGATATGGTCTTAACGGAAGGTCCAGGTATTAATTTAGCAAAAATTAGGTTGGAATTCTGGCTCACTAAAAAATCAGTGGACTTATAGCACACGAAAATTGATAATATGGGGGGTTTACCTTCTCTAGGGCTCATTTGGCCTTTAAAATAGGTCATTATGGACGTGAGGGCAATCTAGCCCCATAGGTAAGGTCTTAACGGACGTTAAGGTAAAATTTTGGCTAAAATGAGGTCAGAATTTTGGATAACCAAAAAACTATGGACTATAGAACACGAATATCGGTAAAATGGGGGGTTTACCTGCTCTAGGGATCGTTTGACCATGAAAATGGGCCATTTTGGCCATGAGGGCCAGCTGGCTCCATTGATAAGATCTCAACGGATGTCTAGGTAAAATTTTGGCATAAATGATGTCGAAATTCTGGATCACCAATAAATCCGTGGACTATAGCACACAAAAATTGGTGAAATGGGTTTACCTACTCTACGGCTCGTTTGACATTGTAAATGGGCCATTCTGGTCGTGAGGACGAACTTGCTCCATAGGTAAGGTCTTAACGGACGTCCAGGTAAATTTTTGGCAAAAATGAGGTCGTAATTCTGGATCACCAAAAAAGATGAAGAACTATAACACACGAAAATCGGCTAAATGGGGGTTTACCTGCTCTATGGCTCATTTGTCCTTGAAAATTGGCCATTTTGGCCTTGAGGGACAACTGGCTCCATANCCATAGGTAAGGTCTTAACGGACGTCCAGGTAAATTTTTGGCAAAAATGAGGTCGTAATTCTGGATCACCAAAAAAGATGAAGAACTATAACACACGAAAATCGGCTAAATGGGGGTTTACCTGCTCTATGGCTCATTTGTCCTTGAAAATTGGCCATTTTGGCCTTGAGGGACAACTGGCTCCATAGATAAGGTCTTGACGGACGTTCAGGTATAATTTTAGCAAAAATTAGGTTGGAATTCTGGCTCACCAAAAAATCTGTGGACTTATAGCACACGAAAATCGGTAAAATGGTGGGTTTACCTTCTCTAGGGCTTGTTTGACCTTGGAAATAGGTCATTCTGGCCGTGAGGGCCAATTGGCTCCATAGGTAAGTCTTAATGGACGTCAAGGTTAAATTTTGGCAAAAATGAGGTTGGAATTCTGTATCATCAGAAAATACGTGCACTATAGCACACGAAAATTGGTAAAATGGGGGGTTTACCTTCTCTAGGGCTCGTTTGACCTTGGAAATAGGCCATTCTAGCCGTGAGGTCCAACTGGCTCCATAGGTAAAGTCTTAATGGACTTCCAAGATAAATTTTTGCAAAAATGAGGTCGGAATTCTGTATCACCAGAAAATCCGTGGACTATAGCACATGAAAATCGGTAAAATTAGGGGTTTACTTGCTCTAGGGGTCGTTTGAGGTTGAAAATGGGTCATTTTGGCCGTGAGGGCAAATTGGCTCCATAGATAAGGTTTTTACAGACGTCCAGGTAAACTTTTGGCTCAATTGAGGTCGGAATTCTGGATCACCGAAAAAGATGGAGAACTATTGCACATGAAAATCGGCCAAATAGGGGTTTACCTGTTCTAGGGATCATTTGACCTTGAAAATGGGCCATTTTGGTCATGATGGTCAACAGGCTCCATAGATAAGGTCTTAATGGACTTCCAGGTAAAATTTTGGCAAAAGTGATTTCGGAATTCTGGATCACCAGAAAATATGGAGAACTATAGCACACGAAAATCGGCTAAATGGGGGTTTACCTGCTCTAGCGCTCATTTGTCATTGAAAATTGGCCATTTTGGCCGTGAGGGACAACTGGCTCCATTGGTAAGGTCTTAACGGACGTCCAGGTTAAATTTTGGCAATAATGAGGTCGAAATTCTGGATTACCAAAAAAGGTGGTGACCTATAGCACACGAAAATTGGCAAAATGGGGTTTACCTGCTCTAGGGCTCGTTTGACGTTGAAAATGGGCCATTTAGGTCGTGAGGGCCAATTGGATCCATATATAAGGTCTTAACGGAGGTCCAGGTATAATTTTTGCAAAAAATATTTTGGAATTCCGGATCACCAAAAAATATGTGGACTGTAGCACATAAAAATAGGTTAAATGGGGGGTTTACCTGCTCTAGGGATCATTTCGCCTTGAAAAGGGGTCATGTTTGACGTGAGTGCTAACTGGCTCTATAGATAAGGTCCTAACAAACGTCCAGGCAAAATTTTGGCAAAAATGAGGTTGAAATTCTGGATCACCAAAAAATCTGTGGACTATAGCACACAAAAATTGGTAAAATAGGGGTTTACCCACTCTAGGGCTCGTTTGACCTTGAAAATGGGTCATTCTGCCCGTGAGGGCCAACTGGCTCCATAGGTAATGTCTTAACGGACGTCTAGGTAAAATTTTGGCAAAAGTGAGGTCGGAATTCTGGATCACCAAAAAAGATGGAGAACTATAGAACACGAAAATCGGCAAAATGGGGGGTTTATCTACTCTAAGGCTCGTTTGACCTTGAAAATGGGTCATTCTTGCCGTGAGGGCCAACTGGCTCCATAGGTAAGGTTTAAACGGACGTCTAGGTAAAATTTTGCAAAAAATGAGGTCGTAATTCTGGATCACCAAATGAGATGTAGAACTATAGCACATGAAAATCGGCCAAATGGGGGTTTACGTGCTCTAGGGCTCGTTTGACCTTGAAAATGGGCCATTTTGGTCTTGAGGGAAAACTGGATCAATATATAAGGTCTTAACGGACGTCCAAGTATAATTTTGGCAAAAATAAAGTCGGAATTCTGGATCACCAAAAAATCTGTGGACTATAGCACACAAAAATCGGTAAAATATGGGTATTACCTGCTCTAGGTCTCATTTGGCCTTGAAAATGGGCCATCTTGGACATGAGGGCAAATTGGCCCCATAGATAAGTCTTAACAGACGTCCAGGTAAAATTTTGGCAAATATAAATTTGGAATTTCGGATCACCGAAAAACTATGGACTATAGCACATGAAAATCGGTAAAATGGGGGGTTTACCTGCTCTAGGGCTCGTTTGACTTTGAAAATGGGCCATTTTGGCCGTGAGTGTCAATTGGCTCCATAAATAAGGTTTTAACGGACGTCCATGTAAAATTTTGGCATTTATGAGGTCGAAATTCGGGATCAACAACAAATCCGTGGAATATAGCACACAAAAGTCGGTAAAATGGGGTTCATCTACTCTATGGCTCGTTTGACCTTGAAAATGGGTCATTCTGGCCATAAGGGCCAACTAGCTCCATAGGTAAGGTCTTAACGGATGTCCAGGTAAAATTTTGGCAAAAAATAGGTTGGAATTCTAGATCACCAAAAAAGATGGAGAACTATAGCACACAAAAATCGGCCAAATGGGGGTTTACCTGCTATAGGGCTTATTTGACCTTGAAAATGGGCCATTTTGGCCGTAATGGCCAACAGGCTCCACAGATAATGTCTTAATGGACGTCCAGGTATATATTTTAGCAAAAATTAGGTCAAAATTCTTGATTACGAAAAAAATCATTGGACTATAGGGGTCGTTTGACCTTGAAAATAGGACATTCTGGCCGTGAGTGCCAACTGGCTCCATACGTAAGGTCTTAAAGGACGTCTAGGTTAAATTTTGGCAAAAATGAGGTCGAAATTCTGGATCATCAAAAAAGATGGTGACATATAGAAGGTCTTAACGGATGTCCAGGTATAATTTTGGCAAAAATAAGGTCGGAATTCCGGATCACCATAAAATCTGTGGACTATAGCACACAAAAATGGGTAAAATTGGGGGTTTACCTGCTCTAGGGATCATTTGACCTTGAAAATGGGCCATTTTGGATGTGATGGCAAACTGACCCCATAGATAACGTCTTAACGAACGTCTAGGTAAAAATTTGCATAAAATGAGGTCGAAATTTTGGATCACCAAAAAATCTGTTGATTATAGCACACGAAAATCGGTATAATGGGAGTTTAGCTGCTCTAGGGCTCGTTTGACCTTGAAAATGGGTCATTTTGGCAGTGAGGGCCAAATGACTCCGTAGATAAGGTCTTAACAGACGTCCAGGTAAAATTTTGGCAAAAATGAGGTCGGAATTCTAGATCACCAAAATAGATGTAGAACTATAGCACATAAAAATCGGCCAAATGGGGGTTTACATGCTCTAGGGCTCGTTTGACCTTGTAAATGGCCATTTTGGTCTTGAGGGCAAACTGGCTCAATATATAAGGTCTTAACGGATGTCCAAGTATATCTTTGGTAAAAATAAAGTCGAAATTCTGGATCACCAAAAAAGATGGTTAACTATTGCACATGAAAATCGGACAAAAGTGGGTTTACATACTTTAGGGTTCATTTGACTTTAAAAATGGGCCATTTTGGCCGTGAGGGCCAACTGGCTCCACAGATAAGGTCTTAACGGACATCTAAGTATAATTTTAGCAAAAATTATGTCGAAATTTTGGATCACCAAAAAATTTGTGGACTATAGCACACGAAAATTGGTAAAATGGGAGGTTTACCTGCTCTAGGGCTCGTTTGACCTTGAAAATGGCCCATTTTGGCCGTGAGTGTCAACTGGCTCCATAGATAAGGTCTTAACAGACATCCAGGTAAAATTTTGGAATAAATGAGGTCGAAATTCGGGATCAACAACAAATCCGTGGAATATAGCACACAAAAGTCGGTAAAATGGGGTTCATCTACTCTATGGCTCGTTTGACCTTGAAAATAGGTCATTCTGGCCATAAGGGCCAACTAGCTCCATAGGTAAGGTCTTAACGGATGTCCAGGTAAAATTTTGGCAAAAAATAGGTTGGAATTCTAGATCACCAAAAAAGATGGAGAACTATAGCACACAAAAATCGGCCAAATGGGGGTTTACCTGCTATAGGGCTTATTTGACCTTGAAAATGGGCCATTTTGGCCGTAATGGCCAACAGGCTCCACAGATAATGTCTTAATGGACGTCCAGGTATATATTTTAGCAAAAATTAGGTCGAAATTCTTGATTACGAAAAAAAATCATTGGACTATAGGGGTCGTTTGACCTTGAAAATAGGCCATTCTGGCCGTGAGTGCCATACGTAAGGTCTTAAAGGACGTCTAGGTTAAATTTTGGCAAAAATGAGGTCGGAATTCTGGATCATCAAAAAAGATGGTGACATATAGAAGGTATTAACGGATGTCCAGGTATAATTTTGGCAAAAATAAGGTCGGAATTCCGGATCACCATAAAATCTGTGGACTATAGCACATAAAAATGGGTAAAATTGGGGGTTTACCTGCTCTAGGGATCATTTGACCTTGAAAATGGGCCATTTTGGATGTGATGGCAAACTAACCCCATAGATAACGTCTTAACGGACGTCTAGGTAAAAATTTGCATAAAATGAGGTCGAAATTTTGGATCACCAAAAAATCTGTTGACTATAGCACACGAAAATCGGTATAATGGGAGTTTAGCTGCTCTAGGGCTCGTTTGACCTTGAAAATGGGTCATTTTGGCAGTGAGGGCCAAATGACTCCGTAGATAAGGTCTTAACAGACGTCCAGGTAAAATTTTGGCAAAAATGAGGTCGGAATTCTAGATCACCAAAATAGATGTAGAACTATAGCACATAAAAATCGGCCAAATGGGGGTTTACATGCTCTAGGGCTCGTTTGACCTTGTAAATGGGCCATTTTGGTCTTGAGGGCAAACTGGCTCAATATATAAGGTCTTAACGGATGTCCAAGTATATCTTTGGTAAAAATAAAGTCGAAATTCTGGATCACCAAAAAAGATGGTTAACTATTGCACATGAAAATCGGACAAAAGTGGGTTTACCTACTTTAGGGTTCATTTGACTTTAAAAATGGGCCATTTTGGCCATGAGGGCCAACTAGCTCCACAGATAAGGTCTTAACGGACATCTAAGTATAATTTTAGCAAAAATTATGTCGAACTTCTGGATCACCAAAAAATTTGTGGACTATAGCACACGAAAATTGGTAAAATGGGAGGTTTACCTGCTCTAGGGCTCGTTTGACCTTGAAAATGGGCCATTTTGGCTGTGAGTGTCAACTGGCTCCATAGATAAGGTCTTAACAGACATCCAGGTAAAATTTTGGAATAAATGTGGTCGAAATTCGGGATCACCAACAAATTTGTGGACTATAGCACACAAAAATCGGTAAAATGGGCTTTACCTACTCTAGGGCTCGTTTGACCTTGAAAATGGGTCATTCTGGCTATAAGGGCCAACTGGCTCCATAGGTATGGTCTTAACGGACGTCCAGGTAAAATTTTGGCAAAAAAGAGGTTGAAATTCTGGATCACCGAAAAAGATGGAGAACTATAGCACACAAAAATCGGCCAAATGGGGGTTTACCTACTATAGGGCTCATTTGACCTTGAAAATGGGCCATTTTGGCCGTGATGGCCAACTGGCTCCATAGATAAGGTCTTAATGGACGTCCAGGTATATATTTTAGCAAAAATTATGTCAGAATTCTGGATCACCAAAAAATCAGTGGACTATAGTACACGAAAATCGGTAAAATGAGGGGTTTACCTTCTATAGGGGTCGTTTGACCTTGAAAATAGGCCATTCTGGCCGTAAGGCCCAACTGGCTCCATAGGTAAGGTCTTAAAGGACGTCTAGGTTAAATTTTGGCAAAAATGAGGTCGCAATTCTGGATCATCAAAAAAGATGGTGACCTATAGCACACGAAAATCAGCAAAATTGAGGGTTTACCTGCTCTAGGGCTCGTTTGACCTTGAAAATGGGTCATTTTGGTGTAGAGGGCCAACTGCCTCCATATATAAGGTCTTAATGGATGTCGAGGTATAATATTGGCGAAAATAAGGTTGAAATTCCGAATCACCATAAAATCCGTGGACTAAAGCACACAAAAATCGGTAAAATGGAGGGTTTACCTGCTCTAGGGATCATTTGGCCTTGAAAATGGGCCATTTTGCATGTGATGGCAAACTGACCCTATAGATAACATCTTAACGAACATCTAGGTAAAATTTTGCATAAAATGAGGTCGAAATTTTGGATCACCAAAAAATATGTTGACTATAGCACATGAAAAACGGTATAATGGGAGTTTAGCTGCTCTATGGCTCGTTTGACCTTGAAAATGGGCCATTTTAACAGTGAGGGCCAACTGGCTCTATAAATAAGGTCTTAACAGACGTCCAGGTAAAATTTTGGCAAAAATAAGGTTGAAATTCTGGATCACAGAAAAATCTGTGGACTATTTGCACACAAAGATTGGTAAAACGGGGGTTTACCTACTATTGGGCTAGTTTGACCTTGAAAATGAGCTATTCTGGCCGTGAGGGCCAACTGGCTCCATTTCGTCGAACGGACGCTCGAGCCCAAAGTTACGACCATTTGAAAATTCAGCACCTTAAAAATTGAAGGTAGCTTTGAATTTATGAAACTTCAAACAGTCATAACTCAGGCCTTGGGTGTCCGTTTCATGCGATATTTTTTTTGAATCCGCGTATTTTTCGAGATCTACGCAACCAAACTACCTAAAGGCGGTTTGCGCAAGCCAATTTTTCCAAAAATGCCTTTTACTGATTCTTGTACGAGTAGAAATATGACGAGAAAAAAAAAAGAAAATCCAAATAAAGGGGATGGATTTTTCAAATAGATCTCGAAAAAAATAAGAGGAATCAAAAAAAAATTGCGTCGAACGGACGCTTGAGCCCAAAGTTACGACCATTTGAAAATTCAGCACCTTAAAGATTGATGGTAACTTTGAATTTATGAAACTTCAAACGGCCATAACTCGGGCCTCGGGTGTCCGTTTCAGGTGATTTTTTTTTTGAATTCGTGTATTTTTTCGAGATCTAAGAAACCAAACTGCCTAAAAACGGTTTGCGCGTGCCAATTTTTCCAAAAATGTCTTTTAATGATTCTTATACGAGTAGAAATATAACGAGAAAAAAAAAGGAAATCAAAATAAAGGGGATGGATTTTTCAAATAGATCTCGAAAAAATATGAGGAGTTAATAAAAAAATTGCATCGAACGGACGCTCGAGCCCAAAGTTACGACAATTTGAATATTCAGCACCTTAAAGATTGAAGGTAGCTTTGAATTTATGAAACTTCAAACAGCCATAACTCGGGTTTCGGGTGTCCGTTTTAGGCGATTTTTTTTTAATCCATGTATTGTTTTGAGATCTACGAAACCAAACTACTTAAAGGCGGTTGGCGCACGCTAATTTTTCCTAAAACGACTTTTAATAATTCTTATACGAGTAGAAATATGATAAGAAAAAAAAAGGAAATCCAAATAAAGGGGATGCGTTTTTCAAATAGATCTCGAAAAAATACGAGGGATCAAAAAAAAATTGCGTCGAACGGACGCTCGAGCCCAAAGTTACGACCATTTGAAAATTCAGCACCTTAAAAATTGAAGGTAGCTTTGAATTTATGAAACTTCAAACGGACATAACTCGGGCCTCGGTTGCACGTTTCAGGTGATTTTATTTTTGAATCCGTGTATTTTTTTGAGATCTACGCAACCAAGCTGCCTAAAGGTGGTTTGCACGAGCCAATTTTTCCAAAAATGCCTTTTACTGATTCTTATATGAGTAGAAATATGACAAGAAAAAAAAAAGAAAATCCAAATAAAGGGGATGGGTTTTTCAAATAGATCTCGAAAAAATACGAGAAATCAAAAAAAAAATTGTGTCGAACGGACGCTTGAGCCCAAAGTTACGACCATTTGAAAATTCAGCACCTTAAAGATTGAAGGTAGCTTTGAATTTATGAAACTTCAAACGGCCATAACTCGGGCCTCGGGTGTCCGTTTCAGGCAATTTTTTTTTGAATCCGTGTATTTTTTTGAGATCTAACCAACCAAACTACCTTTGCGCGAGCTGATTTTTCCAAAAACGTCTTTTACTGATTCTTATACGAGTAGAAATATGATGAGAAAAAAAAAGGAAATCCAAATAAAGGGGATGGGTTTTTCAAATAGCTCTCAAAAAAATACGAGGAATCGAAAAAAAAATTGTGTCGAACGGACTCTCGAGCCCAAAGTTACGACCATTTGAAATTTCAGCACCTTAAAGATTGAAGGTAGCTTTGAATTTACGAAACTTCAAACGGCAATAACTCCGGCCTCTGGTGTCCGTTTCAGGCGATTTTTTTTAATTCGCGTAGTTTTTCGAGATCTACGCAACCAAACTGCGTAAAGGCAATTTGCGTTAGCCGATTTTTCCAAAAATGCTTTTTACTGATTCTTATACGAGTAGAAATATGACGAGAAAAAAAAATGCAAATCCAAATAAAGGGGATGGGTTTTTCAAATAGATATCGAAAAAATACGAAGAATCAAACAAAAATTGCATCGAACGAACGCTCGAGCCCAAAGTTACGAGCATTTGAAAATTCAGCACCTTAAAGATTGAAGGTAGCTTTGAATTTATGAAATTTCAAACGGCCATAACTCGGTCTCGGGTGTCCGTTTCAGGTAATTTTATTTTTGAATCCGTGTATTTTTTTGAGATTTACGCAACCAAGTTGCCTAAAGGTGGTTTGCACGAGCCAATTTTTCCAAAAAGGCCTTTTACTGATTAATATATGAGTAGAAATATAACGAGAAAAAAAAGAAAATCCAAATAAAGGGGATGGGTTTTTCAAATAGATCTCGAAAAAATACGAGAAATCAGAAAAAAATTGTGTCGAACGGACGCTTGAGCCCAAAGTTACGACCATTTGAAAATTCAGCATCTTAAAGGTTGAAGGTGGCTTTGAATTTATGAAACTTCAAACGGCCATAACTCGGGCCTCGGGTGTCTGTTTTAGGCGATTTTTTTTTGAATCCCCGTATTTTTTTGAGATCTACGCAACCAAACTGCCTAAAGGGGGTTTGCGCGTGCCGATTTACCCAAAAATGCCTTTTACTGATTCTTATACGAGTGGAAATATGATAAAAAAAATAAAAGGAAATTCAAATAAAGGCGATGGGTGTTTCAAATAGATCTCGAAAAAATACGAGGATTCAAAAAAAAATTTGTGTCAAACAGACGTTCGAGCCGAAAGTAACGGCCATTTGAAATTCAGCATCTTAAAGGTTGAAGGTGGCTTTGAATTTATGAAACTTCAAACGGCCATAAATCTAGCTTCGGGTGTCAGTTTCAGGCGATTTTTTTTTTGAATCCACGTATTTTTTCAAGATCTATGCAACCAAACTACCTAAAGGCGGTTTGCGAGTGCCAATTTTTTCCCAAAAATGCCTTTTATTGATTCTTATACGAGTAGAAATATGATGAAAAAAATAAAAGGAAATTCAAATAAACGCGATGGGTGTTTCAAATAGATCTCGAAAAAATACGAAGACTCAAAAAAAATTGTGTCAACCAGACGTTCGAGCCGAAAGTAACGGCCATTTGAAATTCAGCATCTTAAAGGTTGAAGGTGGCTTTGAATTTATGAAATTTCAAACGGCCATAACTCTGGCTTCGGATGTCAGTTTCAGGTGATTTTTTTTTTAAATCCACGTATTTTTTCAAGATCTACGCAACCAAACTACCTAAAAGCGGTTTGCGCGTACCGATTTTCCCAAAAATGCCTTTTACTGATTCTTACGCGAGCGGAAATATGATGAATAAAATAAAAGGAAATTCAAATAGAGGTTATGGGTTCTTCAAATAGATCTCGAAAAAATACGAGGGTTCAAAAAAAAGATTGCGTCAAACGGACGTTCGAGCCGAAAGTTACGGCCATTTGAAATTCAGCATCTTAAAGGTTGAGGGTGGCTTTGAATTTATGAAATCTCAAACGGCCATAACTCGGGCCTCGGCTGTCCGTTTCAGGCGATTTATATTTTGAATCCGCGTATTTTCTCGAGATCTACGCAACCAAATTGTCTAAAGGCGGTTTGCGCGTGCCGATTTTCCTCGAAACGCCTTTTACTGATTCTTACGCAAGCGGAAATATGATGAAAAAAATAAAAGGAAATTCAGACAAAGGCGATGGGCTCTTCAAATAGATCTCGAAAAAATACGAGGGTTCAAAAAAAAGATTGCGTCAAACGGACGTTCGAGCCGAAAGTTACGGCCATTTGAAATTCAGCATCTTAAAGGTTGAAGGTGGCTTTGAATTTATGAAACTTCAAACGGCCATAACTCGGGCCTCGGGTGTCCGTTTCAGGCGATTTTTTTTTGAATCCACGTATATTTTTGAGATCTACGCAACCAAACTGCCTAAAGGCGGTTTGCGCGTGCCNGGACGTTTGAGCCAAAAGTTTCGACCATTTGAAATTCAGCATCTTAAAGGTTGAAGGTGACTTTGAATTTATTAAACTTCAAACAGCCATAACTCGGGCCTCGGGTGTCCGTTTCAGGCGATTTATTTTTTGAATCCGCGTATTTTTTCGAGATCTACGAAACCAAACTGCCTAAAAGCGGTTTGCGCGTGGCAATTTTCCCAAAAATGCCTTTTACTGATTCTTATACGAGTGGAAATATGATGAAAAAAATAAAAGGAAATTCAAATAAAGGCGATGGGTTTTTCAAACACATCTCGAAAAAATACAAGGATTCAAAAAAAAAATTGCGTCAAACGGATGTTTGATCCAAAAGTTACGACCATTTGAAATTCAGCATCATAAAAGTTGAAGGTGGCTTTGAATTTATGAAATCTCAAACGGCCATAACTCGGGCCTCGGGTGTCCATTTCAGGAGATTTTTTTTTAATCTGCGTATTTTTTCGAGATCTACGCAACCAAACTTCCTAAAGGCGATTTGCGCGTGCCGATTTTTCCAAAAATGCCTTTTACTGATTCTTATATCAGTGGAAATATGATGAAAAAAATAAAAGGAAATTCAAACAAAGGCGATGAGTTTTTCAGATAGATCTCGAAAAAAAACGAGGATTCAACAAAAAATTGCGTCAAACGGACGTTCGAGCCGAAAGTTACAGCCATTTGAAATTCAGCATCTTAAAGTTCGAAGGTGTCTTTGAATTTATGAAACTTCAATCGGCCATACCTCGGGCCTCGGGTGTCCGTTTCAGACAATTATTTTTTTGAATCTGCGTATTTTTTCGAGATCTACACAACCAAACTACCTAAAGGCGGTTTGCGCATGCTAATTTTCCCAAAAATGCCTTTTACTGATTCTTATACAAGTTGAAATATGATGAAAAATATAAAAGGAAATTCAAATAAAGGCGATGGGCGTTTCAAATAGGTCTTAAAAAAATACGGGAGTTCAGAAAAAAAATTGCGTCAAATGGACGTTCGAGCCGAAAGTTACGGCCATTTGAAATTCAGCATCTTAAAGGTTTAAGGTGACTTTGAATTTATGAAACTTCAAATGGCCATAACTCAGGGCTCGGTTGTCCGTTTAAGGCAATATTTTTTTTGAATCCCCGTATTTTTTCGAGATCTACGCAAGCAAAATGCCTAAAGGAGGTTTGCGCATGTCGTTTTTCCCAAAAATGCCTTTTACTGATTCTTATACGAGTGGAAATATGATGAAAAAAATAAAACGAAATTCAAATAAAGGCGATGGGTGTTTCAAATAGATCTCGAAAAAATACGAGGATTCCAAAAAAAATTGCGTCAAACGGACGTTCGAGCCGAAAGTTACGGCCATTTGAAATTCAGCATCTTAAAGGTTGAATGTGGCTTTGAATTTATGAAACTTCAAACGGCCATAACTGGGGCTTCGAGTGTCAGTTTCAGGCGATACTTTTTTTGAATCCACGCATTTTTTTGAGATATACGCAACCAAACTGCCTAAAGGCGGTTTGCGCGTGCCAATTTTCCCAAAAATGCCTTTTACTGATTTTATACGAGTGGAAATATGATGAAAAAAATAGAAGGAAATTCAAATAAAGGCGATGGGTGTTTCAAACAGATCTCGAAAAATTACGACGATTCAGCAAAAAAATTGCGTCAAACGGACGTTCGAGCCGAAAGTTACGGCCATTTGAAATTCAGCATCTTAAAGGTTGAAGGTGGCTTTGAATTTATGAAACTTCAAACGGCCATAACTCGGGCCTCGGGTGTCCGTTTCAGGCGATTTTTATTTGAATCCCCGTATTTTTTCGAGATCTACGCAACCAAACTGCCTGTAAGTGGTTTGCGCGTGCCAATTTTTCCAAAAACACCTTTTACTGATTCTTATACGAGTGCAAATATGACGAAAAAAGTAAAAGGAAATTCAAATAAAGGCGATGGGTGTTTCAAATAGATCTCGAAAAAATACGAGGATTCAAAAAAAAATTGCGTCAAACGGACGTTCGAGCTGAAAGTTACGGCCATTTGAAATTCAGCATCTTAAAGGTTGAAGGTGGCTTTGAATTTATGATACTTCAAACGGCCATAACTCGGGCCTCGGGTGTTCGTTTCAGGCGATTTTTTTTTTGAATCCTCGTATTTTTTTGAGATCTACGCAACGAAACTGCCTAAAGGCGGTTTGCACGTGCCGATTTTCCCAAAAATGCCTTTTACTGATTCTTATACGAACGGAAATATGATGAAAAAAATAAAAGTAAATTCAAATAAAGGCAATGGATGTCTCAAATAGATCTCGAAAAAATACGAGGATTTAAAAATAAAATTGCGTCAAACGGATATTCGAGCCGAAAGTTACGGCCATTTCAAATTCAGAATCTTAAAGGTTGATGGTGGCTTTGAATTTATGAAATTCAAACGGCCATAACTCGGGCCTCGGGTGTCCGTTTCAGGCGATTTTTTTTTGGAATCCGCGTATTTTTTGGAGATCTACCCAACCAAACTGCCTAAAGTCGGTTTGCGCTTGCCTATTTTCCAAAAAATGCCTTTTAATGATTCTTATACGAGTTGAAATATGATAAAAAAAAATAAAAGGAAATTCAAATAAAGGAGATGGGTGTTTCAAATAGATCTCGATAAAATACGTGGATTCAAAAAAAAATTGCGTCAAACAAACGTTCGAGCCGAAAGTTACGGCCATTTGAAATTCAGGATCTTAAAGGTCAAAGGTGGCTTTGAATTTATAAAACTTCAAACGGCCATAACTCGGGCCTCGGGTGTCCGTTTCAGGCGATTCTTTTGTGAATCGGCGTATTTTTTCGAGATCTACGCAACGAAACTGCCTAAAGAAGATTTGCGCATGCCGATTTTCCCAAAAACGCCTTTTACTGATTCTTATACGAGTGGAAATATGATGAAGAAAATAAAAAGAAATTCAAATAAAGGCGATGGGTGTTTCAAATAGATCTCAAAAAAATACGAGGATTCAAAAAAAATTGCGTCAAACGGACGTTCGAGCCGAAATTTACGGCCATTTTAAATTCAGCATCTTAAAGGTTGAAGGTGACTTTGAATTTATGAAACTTCAAACGGCCATAACTCGGGCCTCGGGTGTGCGTTTCAGGCTATATTTTTTTGAATCCGCGTATTTTTTCGAGATCTACGCAACCAAAGTGCCTAAAGTAGATTTGCGCGTGCCGATTTTCCAAAAATGCCTTTTACTGATTCTTATACGAGTGGAAATATGATGAAAAAAATAAAAAGAAATTCAAATAAAGGCGATGGGTGTTTCAAATAAATCTCAAAAAAATACGAGGATTCAAAAAAAAATTGCGTCAAACGGACGTTCGAGCCGAAAGTTACGGCCATTTGAAATTCAGCATCTTAAAGGTTGAAGGTGGCTTTTAATTTATGAAACTTCAAACGGCCATAACTCGTGCTTCGAGTGTCCGTTTCAGGCGATTTTTTTTTGAATCCGCGTATTTTTTCGAGATCTCCGCAACGAAACTGCCTAAAGGCGGTTTGCGCGTGCCGATTTTCCTATAAACGCCTTTTACTGATTCTTATACGAGTGGAAATATGATGAAAATAATAAAAGGAAATTCAAATAAAGGCGATGGGTGTTTCAAATATATCTGGAAAAAATACGAGGATTCAAAAAAAAATTGCGTAAAACGGACGTTCGAGCCGAAAGTTACGGCCATTTTAAATCCAGCATCTTAAAGGTTGAATGTGACTTTGAATTTATGAAACTTCAAATGCCCATAACTCGGGCCTCGGTTGTCCGTTTCAGGCGATTTATTCTTTGAATCCGCGTATTTTTTTGAGATCTACGCAACCAAACTACCTAAAGGCAGCTTGCGCGTGCCGATTTTCCCAAAAATGCCCTTTACTTATTCTTATTCGAGTGGAAATATGATGAAAAAAATTAAAAGAAATTCAAATAAAGGCGATGGGTGTTTCAAATAGATCTCGATAAAACACGAGGATTCAAAAAAGAATTGCGTCAAACGGACGTTCGAGCCAAAACTTACGGCCATTTGAAATTCTGCATCTTAAAGGTTGAAGGTGACTTTGAATTTATGAAACTTCAAACGCCCATAAATCGGGCCACGGGTGTCCGTTTCAGGCAATTTTTTTGTTGAATCCGCGTATTTTTTCGAAGTCTACGCAACCAAACTGCCTAAAGGCGGCTTGCGCGTGTCAATTTTCCCAAAAACGGCTTTTACTTATTCTTATACGAGTAGAAATATGATGAAAAATATAAAAAGAAATTCAAATGAAGGTGATGGGTGTTTCAAATAGATCTCAAAAAAATACGAGGATTCAAAAAAAAAATTGCGTCAAACGGACGATCGAGCCGAAAGTTACGGCCATTTGAAATTCAGCATTTCAAAGGTTGAAGGTGACTTTGAATTTATGAAACTTCAAACGGCCATACCTCGGGCCTCGGTTGTCCGATTCTGGTGATTTTTTTTTATAAATCCTCGTTTTTTTTCAAGATATACGCAACCAAACTGCCTAAAGGCGCTTTGCGCGTGGCGGTTTTCCCAAAATCGCCTTTCACTAATTCTTATACGAGTGGAAATATGATGAAAAAAATAAAAGGAAATTCAAATAAAGGCGATGGGTGTTTCAAATAGATCTCGAAAAAATATGAGGATTCAAAAAAAAACATGCGTCAAACGGACGTTCGAGCCGAAAGTTACGGCCATTTGAATTTCAGCATCTTAAAGGTTAAAGGTGGCTTCGAATTTATGAAACTTCAAACGGCCATAACTCGGGATTCGGGTGTTCGTTCAGGCGATTTTTTTTTGAATCCGCGTATTTTTTCGAGATCTACATAACCAAACTGCCTAAAGGCGATTTGCGTGTGCCTATTTTCCAAAAAACGCCTTTTACTAATTCTTATACGAGTGGAAATATGATGAAAAAAATAAAAAGAAATTCGAATAAAGGCGATGGGTGTTTCAAATAGATCTCGATAAAATACGAGGATTCAAAAAAAAATTACGTCAAACGGACGTTCGAGCCGAAAGTTATGGTCATTTGAAATTCAGCAACTTAAAGGTTTAAGGTGACTTTGAATTTATGAAACTTCAAACGTCCATAACTCGGGCCTCGGGTGTCGGTTTCAGGCGATTTTTTTTTAATCTGCATTTTTTTTTGAGATCTACGCAACCAGGCAGTTTGCGCGTGTCGATTTTCCCAAAAACGTCTTTTACTTATTCTTATACGAGTGGAAATATGATGAAAAAAATAAAAGAAAATTCAAATAGAGTCGATGGGTTTTCAAATAGATCTCGAAAAAATACGAGAATTCAAAAAAAAAATTGCGTCAAACGGATGTTCGAGCCGAAAGTTACGGACATTTGAAATTCAGCATCTTAAAGGTTGAAGGTGGCCTTGAATTTATGAAACTTCAAACGGCCATAACTCGGGCCTCGGGTGTCCGTTTCAGGCGATTTTTTTTTGAATCCACGTATTTTTTCGAGATCTACGGAACCAAACTGCCTAGAGGTGCTCTGCGCGTGCTGATTATCCCAAAAAACGTCTTTTACTGATTCTTTTACGAGTGGAAATATTATGAAAAAAAATAAAAAAAAATTCAAATAAAGGCGATAGATGTTCCAAATAGATCTCCAAAAAATATGAGGATTCAAAAAAAAATTGCGTCAAATGGACGTTCGAGCCGAATGTTACGGCAATTTGAAATTCAGCATCTTAAAGGTTGAAGGTGGCTTTGAATTTATGAAACTTCAAACGGCCATAACTCGGGCCTCGGTTGTCCGTTTGAGGCGATTTTTTTTTGAATCCCCGTATTTTTTCGAGATCTACGCAACCAAACTGCCTAAAGGGCGTTTGCGCATGCCGATTTACCCAAAAATGCCTTTTACTGCTTCTTATACGAGTTGAAATATGATAAAAAAAATAAAAGGAAATTCAAATAAAGGCGATGGGTGTTTCAAATAGATCTCAAAAAAATACGATGATTCGAAAAAAAAATTGTGTCAAACAGACGTTCGAGCCGAAAGTAACGGCCATTTGAAATTCAGCATCTTAAAGGTTGAAGGTGGCTTTGAATTTATGAAACTTCAAACGGCCATAACTCTGGCTTCGGGTGTTAGTGTCAGGCGATTTTTTTTTGAATCCACGTATTTTTTCAAGATCTACGCAACCAAACTACCTAAAGGCGGTTTGTGAGTGCCAATTTTTTCCCAAAAATGCCTTTTACTGATTCTTATACGAGTGGAAATATGATGAAATAAATAAAAGGAAATTCAAATAAAGGCGATGGGTGTTTCAAATAGATCTCGAAAAAATACGAAGATTCAAAAAAAAATTTGTGTCAAACAGACGTTCGAGCCGAAAGTAACGGCCATTTGAAATTTAGCATCTTAAAGGTTGAAGGTGGCTTTGAATTTATGAAACTTCAAACGGCCATAACTCTGGCTTCGGATGTCAGTTTCAGGCGATTGTTTTTTGGAATCCACGTATTTTTTCAAGATCTACGCAACTAAACTACCTAAAGGCGGTTTGCGAGTGTCAATTTTTTCCCAAAAATGCCTTTTACTGATTCTTATACGAATGGAAATATGATGAAAAAACTAAAAGGAAATCCAAATAGAGGCGATGGGTGTTTCAAATAGATCTCGAAAAAATATGAGGATTCAAACAAAAAATTGCGTCAAACGGACGTTCGAGCCGAAAGTTACGGCCATTTGAAATTTAGCATCTTAAATGTTGAAGGTGACTTTGAATTTATGACACTTCAAACGGCCATAACTCGAGCATCGGGTGTTCATTTCAGGCGATTTATTTTTTGAATCCGCGTATTTTTTCTAGATCAACGCAACAAAACTGCCTAAAAGGGGTTTGCGCGTGCCGATTTTCCCAAAAATGTCTTTTACTGATTCTTATACGAATGGAAATATGATGAAAAAAATAAAAGGAAATTCAAATAAAGTTGATGGGTTTTTAAAACACATCTCGAAAAAATGTGAGGATTCAAAAAAAATATTGCGTGAAACGGACGTTTGAGCCAAAAGTTTCGACCATTTGAAATTCAGCATCTTAAAGGTTGAAGGTGACTTTGAATTTATTAAACTTCAAACGGCCATAACTCGGGCCTCGGGTGTCCGTTTCGGGTGATTTATTTTTTGAATCCGCGTATTTTTTCGAGATCTACGCAACCGAACTGTCTAAAAGCGGTCTGCGCGTGGCGATTTTCCCAAAAATGCCTTTTTCTGATTCTTATACGAGTGGAAATATGATGAAAAAAATAAAAGGAAATTCAAATAAAGGCGATGGGTTTTTCAAACACATCTCAAAAAAATACAAGGATTCAAAAAAAAAATTGCGTCAAACGGACGTTCGATCCGAAAGTTACGACCATTTGAAATTCAGCATCATAAAGGTTAAAGGTGGCTTTGAATTTATGAAAACTCAAACGGCCATAACTCAGGCCTCGGGTGTCCATTTCAGGCAATTTTTTTTTTAATCTGCGTATTTTTTTTAGATCTACGCAACCAAATTTCCTAAAGGCGGTTTGCGCGTGCCGATTTTTCCAAAAATGCCTTTTATTGATTCTTATATGAGTGGAAATATAATGAAAAGAATAAAAGGAAATTCAAACAAAGGCGATGGCTGTTTCAAATAGATCTCGAAAAAATAAGAGGATTCAAAAAAAAATTGCGTCAAACGGACGTTCGAGCCGAAAGTTACAGACATTTGAAATTCAGCATCTTAAAGTTTGAAGGTGTCTTTGAATATATGAAACTTAAATCGGCCATACCTCGGGCCTCGGTTGACGGTTTCAGGCGATTATTTTTTTGAATCTGCATAATTTTTCGAGATCTACGCAACCAAACTACCTAAAGGCGGTTTGCGCGTGCTGATTTTCCCAAAAACGCCTTTTACTGATTCTTATACGAGTTGAAATATGATGAAAAATATAAAAGGAAATTCAAATAAAGGAGATGGGTGTTTCAAATAGATCTCGAAAAAATACGTGAATTCAAAAAAAAAATTGTGTCAAATGGACGTTCGAGCCGAAAGTTACGGCCATTTGAAATTCAGCATCTTAAAGGTTGAAGGTGACTTTGAATTTAGGAAACTTCAAACCGCCATAACTCGGGGCTCGGTTGTCCGTTTAAGGCGATATTTTTTTTGAATCCGCGTATTTTTTCGAGATCTACGCAACCAACTTGCCTAAAGGAGGTTTGCGCATGCCGATTTTCCCAGAAATGCCTTTTACTGATTCTTATACGAGTGGAAATATGATGAAAAAAATAAAAGAAAATTCAAATAAAGGCGATGGGTGTTTCAAACAGATCCCAAAAAATTACGACGATTCAACAAAAAAATTGCGTCAAACGGACGTTCGAGCAGAAAGTTACGGCCAATTGAAATTCAGCATCTTAAAGGTTGAAGGTGGCTTTGAATTTATGAAACTTCAAACGGCCATAACTCGGGCCTCGGGTGTCCGTTTCAGGCGATTTTTATTTGAATCCACATATTTTTTCAAGATCAAAGCAACCAAACTGCCAATAGGCGATTTGCGGGTGCCGATTTTCCCAAAAACGCCTTTTACCGATTCTTATACGAGTGCAAATATGACGAAAAAAGTAATAGGAAATTCAAATAAAGGCGATGGGTGACTCAAATAGATCTCGAAAAAATACGAGGATTCAAAAAAAAAATTGTGTCAAACGGATGTTCGAGCTGAAAGTTACGGCCATTTGAAATTCAGCATCTTAAAGGTTGAAGGTAGCTTTGAATTTTTGAAACTTCAAACGGCCATAACTCGGGCCTCGGTTGTCCGTTTCAGGCGATTTTTTTGTTGAATCCTCGTATTTTTTTGTGATCTACGCAACGAAACTGCCTAAAGGCGGTTTGCGCGTGCCGATTTTCCCAAAAATGCCTTTTACTGATTCTTATACGAGAGGAAATATGATGAAAAAAATAAAAGGAAATTCAAATAAAGGCGATGGATGTTTCAAATAGATCTCGTAAAAATACGAAGATTTAAACATAAAATTGCGTCAAACGGACATTCGAGCCGAAAGTTACGGCCATTTGAAATTCAGAATCTTAAAGGTTGATGGTGGCTTTGAATTTATGAAATTCAAACGGCCATAACTCGGGCCTCGGGTGTCCGTTTCAGGCGATTTTTTTTTTGAATCCACGTATTTTTTCGAGATCTACGCAACCAAGCTGCCTAAAGTCTGTTTGGACTTGCCTATTTTCCAGAAAACGCCTTTTAATTATTCTTATACGAGTGGAAATATGATGAAAAAAATAAAAGAAAATTCAAATAAAGGAGATGGGTGTTTCAAATAGATCTCTATAAAATACGAGGATTCAAAAAAAAATTGCGACAAACAAACGTTCGAGCCGAAAGTTACGGCCATTTGAAATTCAGTATCTTAAAGTTTGAAGGTGGCTTTGAATCTATGAAACATCAAACGGCCATAACTCGGGCTTCGGGTGTTCGTTTCAGGCGATTTGTTTTTTGAATCCGCGTATTTTTTCGAGATCTACGCAACCAAACTGCATAAAGGCGATTTGCGCATGCCGATTTTCCCAAAAACGTCTTTTACTGATTCTTATACGAGTGGAAATATGATGAAAAAAATAAAAGGAAATTCAAATAAAGGCGATGGGTGTTTCAAATAGATCTCGAAATAATACGAGGATTCAAGAAAAAATTTGCGTCAAACGGACGTTCGAGCCGAAGGTTACGGCCGTTTGAAATTCAGCATCTTAAAGCTTAAAGGTGCCTTCGAATTTATTCAACTTCAAACGGCCATAACTCGGACCTCGGCTGTCCGTGTCAGGCAATTTTTCTTTTGAATCCGCGTATTTTTTCGATATCTACGCAACCAAATTGCCCAAAGGCGATTTGCGCGTACCGATTTTCCCAAAAACGGTTTTTACTGATTCTTATACGAGTGGAAATATGATGAACAAAATAAAAAGAAATTCAAATAAAGGCGATAGGTGTTTCAAATAGATCTCGAAAAAATACGAGGATTCTAAAAAAAATTGTGTCAAACGGACGTTCGAGCCGAAAGTTACGGCCATTTTAAATCCAGCATCTTGAAGGTTGAGGGTGAGTTTGAATTTATGAAACTTCAAACGGCCATAACTCGGACCTCGGGTGTTCGTTTCAAGCGAATTTTTTTTTAAATCCGCGTATTTTTTCGAGATCTACGCACCCAAACAGCCTAAATGCGGTTTGCGCGTGCCGATTTTCCCAAAAACGCCTTTTACTGATTCCTACGCGAGCGGAAATATGATGAAAAAAATAAAAGGAAATTCAGACAAAGGCCATGGGTTCTTCAAATAGATCTCGACAAAATAAGAGAGTTCAAAAAAAAAATTGCGTCAAACGGACGTTCGATCCGATAGTTACGGCCATTTGAAATTCAGCATCTTAAAGGTTGAAGGTGGCTTTGAATTTATGAAACTTCAAACGGCCCTAACTCGGGCCTCGGGTGTCCGTTTCAGGCGATTTTTTTTTTGAATCCGCGTAGTTCTTCAAGATCTACTCAACCAAACCGCCTAGAAGCGGTTTGCGCGTGCCGATTTTCCCAAAAATGCCTTTTACTGATTCTTACGCGAGCGGAAATATGATGAAAAAAATAAAAGGAAATTCCGACAAAGGCTATGGGTTCTTCAAATAGATCTTAAAAAAATACGAGGGTTCAAAAAAAAGATTGCGTCAAATGGACGTTCGAGCCGAAAGTTACGGCCATTTGAAATTCAGCATCTTAAAGGTTGACGGTGGCTTTGAATTTATGAAACTTCAAACGGCCATAACTCGGGCCTCGGGTGTCCGTTTCAGGCGATTTTTTTTTGCATCCGCGTATTTTTTCGAGATCTATGCAACTAAACTACCTAGAGGCGCTTCGCGCGTGCCGATTTTCCCAGAAACGCA